>NC_041380.1:106391568-106440581 GCF_002162155.2 Triticum dicoccoides | reverse complement strand
ACCCCTTGTGGGCTAGTGTGCTCCCTGCCTATGGCCCATATGGCCCATATCTTTCCCCCGGGGGTTCCGGACTCCTCGTCATGTCCGTGATCTCATCCGGAACTCCGAACAACATTCAGTCACCAAATCACATAACTCATATAATAATAAATCATCATTGAACGTTAAGCATGCAGACCCTATGAGTTTGAGAACTATGTAGACATGACCGAGACACCTCTCCGGTCAATAACCAATAGCGGAACCTGGATGCTCATATTGGCTCCTACATATTCTAAGAAGATCTTTATCGGTTGAACCGTTAAGTTATTCCCTTTGTCATCGGTATGTTACTTGCCTGAGATTCGGTTGTCAGTATCTTCATACCTAGTCCAGTCTCGTTACCGGTAAGTCTCTTTACTCTTTAAACAAAATATATAGGAGCTATATCGCGAGATATTGATCTACAACATAGATATGCAAATACTATCAAGACTAAGTTCATGATAAATTAAGTTCAATTAATAAAATTACTTAAGAATTCCCACTTAGATAGACATACCTCAAGTCATCTAAATGATACATGATCCAAATCAACTAAACCATGTCCAATCCTCACGTGAGGTGGAGTAGTCATCAATGGTGAACATCTCTATGTCGATCATATCTACTATATGATTCACGTTCGACCTTTCAGTCTCCAGTGTTAGCCATGTCTGTAGATGCGAGGCTCGTCAAGTTTAACCCGAGTATTCCACATGTGAAAAACTGTCTTGCACCCGTTGTATGTGAACTTCGAGTCTATCACACCTAATCATCACGTGATGTCTCAACACAACAAACTGTCGCAACGGTGCATACTCGGGGAGAACACTTATACCTTGAAATTTTAGTTAAGGGGTCATCTTATAATGCTACTGCCATACTAAGTAAAATAAGATGCATAGAAGCTAAACATCACATGCAATCAAAATATGTGACATGATATGGCCATCATCATCTTGTGCTTTTGATCTCCATCTCCAAAGCATCGTTATGATATCCATCGTCACCGTCTCGACACCTTGATCTCCATCGTAGCGTCGTGGTCATCTCACCGACTATTGCTTCTACAACCATCGCTAACTCATAGTGATAAAGTAAAGCAATTACATGGCTTTACTTTCATACAATAAAGAGACAACCATAAGGCTCCTGCCGGTTGCCAGATATCTTAAAAAACATGATCATCTCATACAATAACATTTATCACATCATGTCTTGACCATATCACATCACAACATGCCCAGCAAAAACAAGTTACACGTCCTCTACTTTGTTGTTGCAAGTTTTACGTGGCTGCTACGGGCTTCTAGCAAGAACCGTTCTTAGCTACGCATCAAAACCACAATGGTGATTTATCAAATTTTCTATTTTAACCTTCAACAAGGACCGACCGTAGTCAAATTCGATTCAACTAAAGTAGGAGAAACAAACACCCGCCAGCCACCTTTATGCAAAACTAGTTGCATGTTTGTCGATGGAACCGGTCTCATGGACATGGTCAAGTAAGGTTGGTTTGGGCTGCTTCATCCAACAATACCGCCGAATCAAAATAAGACATTGGTGGTAAGCATCATGACGATCACCGCCCACAACTCTTTGTGTTCTACTCGTGCATATCATCTACGCGTAGACCTGACTCGGATGCCACCATTGGGAAACATAGCATGCAATTTCAAAAAAAATTCCTATGCTCACGCAAGATCTATCTAGGAGATACATAGAAACGAGGGGGGGAGAGTGTGTCCACATACCCTCGTAGACCGAAAACGGAAGCATTTGACGATGCGGTTGATGTGTTCTTGCAGAAGTGGAGATCATTGACTAAGACGAAGGACTGGGATGCTCTTGATCTCCTGATATCTAAAGTTCGGGCCTCGGCGTCTTCTCTATCCAGATAGGAGCAGGTTGCTTAGATGTTTTGTGGTGATTTGACTAGTTGCTGGCTAAGTCACTTTCAGTCTCTTCGGCCTGTATGCCGTGTGCTGGCCTGTGTGCCATGTATCTCTTCTTAAAACTGTGGGGCTACTTTGTGTTTGTTCGTCTGGTTGGTGTTATGTGCTGGTACTCTGCCTAGTGGCTTTATTTATAAAATCGCGCGTATGCCTTTTCTCTATAAACAAATGTAGTCGAACTTCTTCTAGCTCCGACCGATCAAGCACCGAACGACGACACCTCTGAGTTCTGCACACGTTCAGCTCGATGACGTCCCCTCGCCTTCTTGATACAGCAAGGTGTTGAGGAAGTAGATGAGTTCCGTCAGCACGACAACATGGTGACGGCGATGGTGAAGTGATTCTCGCGTGGCTTCGCCTAAGCACCACAAAACTATGACCGGGGGTTTAAACTATGGTGGGGGCGCCTCACACTGCTAACGATTGTTGTTGTGTGTCCTAGGCGCCCCCTCCCCACGTATATATAGGTGGGAGAGGGAGG
The DNA here is from genome assembly GCF_002162155.2 of Triticum dicoccoides. Taxonomy (NCBI): domain Eukaryota; kingdom Viridiplantae; phylum Streptophyta; class Magnoliopsida; order Poales; family Poaceae; genus Triticum; species Triticum dicoccoides. The sequence continues at coordinate 106,438,124 of NC_041380.1, read as the reverse complement.
GAAGAAGAAAGGGGGCGCCCCAAGTAGGAGGAATCCTACTTGGGGTCCTCCACAATTCGGCCTCCCCCCTTCCTTTTTTACTGGAGGGGGAAAATGGAAGAGGGAGGAGAGAAGGAAAGGGGGGCCTAATCCCCTCTTTCGCTTCTCCCACTCAGCCTCCTTCCTTGGGGGGCGCGCCACCCCTTGTGGGCTGGTGTGCTCCCCTCCTATGGCCCATATATTTCCCCTGGGGGTTCCGGTAACCCCCCGGTACTCCGATAAATACCCGATACTATCCAGAATACTTCCGGTGTTCGAATAGTATCATCCTATGTATCAATCTTTACCTATCAACCATTTCGAGACTCTCGTCATGTCCGTGATCTCATCTAGGACTCCAAACAACATTCAGTCACCTCACATAACTCATATAATACTAAATCATCATCGAACGTTAAGCGTGCGGACCCTACGGGTTCGAGAACTATGTAGACATGACCGAGACACCTCTCCGGTCAGTAACGAATAGCGAAACTTGGATGCTCATATTGGCTCCTACATATTCTATGAAGATCTTTATCAGCCGAACCGTTATGACAACATACGTTATTCCCTTTGTCATCGGTATGTTCCTTGCCTGAGATTCGATCGTCGGTATCTTCATACCTAGTTCAATCTCATTACCGGCAAGTCTATTTACTCGTTCCATAATACATCATCTTGTAACTAACTCATTAGTCACTTTTCTTGCAAGGCTTCTTATGTTGTGCATTACCGAGATGGCCCAGAGATACCTCTCCGATACTCGGAGTGACAAATCCTAATGTTGATCTATGCCAACCCAACAAACACCTTTGGAGATACCTGTAGAGCATATTTATAATCACCCAGTTACATTGTGATGTTTGATAGCACACAAGGTATTCCTCTGGTATCCGAGAATTGCATAGTCTCATTGTCGAAGGAATATGTATTTGACATGAAGAAAGCAATAGCAATAAAACTGAACGATCAATATGCTAAGCTAGGGGATGGGTCTTGTCCATCACATCATTCTCCTAATGATGTGATCCTATTATCAAATGAAAACTCATGTCCGTGGTCAAGAAACCTTAACCATCTTTGATCAATGAGCTATTCAAGTAGAGGCTCACTAGGGACATAGTGTTTGTCTATGTATTCACACATGTATTTAGGTTTCCGATCAATACAATTCTAGCATGAATAATAAACATTTATCATGAATAAGGAAATATAAAATAACAACTTCATTATAGCCTCTAGGGCATATTTCCTTCAGGAATAATAAACATTTATCATGAATGAGGTAACCTGCTCGATCGAAAGAAAAACATGAAAAAGAGGTCAAATGAAAAGTTTCCAAGTGTAAGGGCAACTTATGTGGGTTGTTTTGCACCTGCTTTGTTCAGAAAGTGATGTTTCCCCCATGATAGGATATATTCACAAAAATTGCATTGATGTTAATGTGAAAATTGCCATGCATATTCTAAATTGTAGAAACAAAAAGGGAAGTAGAAAAAAATTCCATGTGGTATGTACATGAGTTGCCATATGCTTTGTTCAAAACTTGCCATGTATGCGTAACATAAATTGTGATCGCCACATAAATTTAAGAAAAAAAGAAAAGTTGCCATGACACGGTTTGTACTACAAAAAGATCTTGTCATGTCACTTTGCCATTCAGGTTATTTACTGCTTGCCCTGTCTGGTTCAAAAATGCAGGAGCTTCTACTTCGTTTGGACACGACAGAGTGCGTATGCATGAGGACAAGTTTCTAAGCTGGATGACGAGAATATGCTAATTCTCGGGAAAGCATCTGACCTTGACGTGATTATTCGCCCAACTTAGGGGAATTACTTTTGCTACACCTAGTACATCAAGCAAATCATGCACAAGAAGATATCACGTGTGGAGGAGTGATCACCATGTTGGCCAACTCTCTAGGCCCCAACTACAATCACCTTTGCCCCATTGTTGATAACAACCTTGTTAACATCCATGTTGTTACTAGCGCTGGAATGGTAGTGGTTAGCCATGGTCGTTATTGCATTAAAATTCCTGGAGTTGGGTACTTGTTGCCTACTCTTATGCCTAACCGTTTCTCCATTGAAAATAGAAAAGTCATTATGTGCCACAAGAAGGAGATGTAGCTTTTGACCAAGAAGGCCCAGAACCTGAACAAGTAGATGAAGATGAACTTGCCACCAATGAAGAGGAGGAGCATCCCCAAAAGCAACCACAATAAGAAGCCTACACCACTTATATGGACCTCTACATTCCCCAAGGCTCTATCCATGATATGAGAAACCTCGCCGGGTCCCTTCGAGAGACGTCCGTTTACATGAACACCAAGTTCTCCAGGTGGAGCCAAGGATGGGCTCCTGACCAACCGCCACAATGATCTCCCAAGTTTGGACTTACAAAAGTTTAAGCTTGGTGGGAGGCCACTACCGCGTCTACATCAATATGTGGTGGTATTATTTGAATAAATTTTAATAAGGTTGTACTTTAGCTCGTTGAGCTTCAAAACGCTCGTGTTGGTTTGTTCCAATACTTTGCTTTTTATTTGCTTTCATTTTTCTTTTTCCCATTGTGATTTTTCATCTGCAAGTTAGTTTTTAAAAACCCAAAACTAGAATAAGCTTTGCTTTGTTCTTTTCTTTTTGCCCCTTGGAGTTCGTTTGCATTCTTGTTTACATTTTAGAGGAGTTGATCTATGCCGGACAACGAGGAATGCAAGCATAAGGAAGAAAAGTGTGTACATTCATAACCGTGAAGGTATGTCCCGCGACTCCCATTTTTTGCACTTGAAATGCTTAGAATAGATGTGGTAGTAGTATGTCAGGTGTGTGCAAGAGGGAGTAAGTCTTGATAATTAAGACAAAGGTTTTGTTCTAGTGGATGAAAAAAATTGTAGCCTTTGTTCTATTTAATCTAGATAACCGAGACTTGTCGTGCGATTGTTTTCAAAAGAAACTAATCATACCTAAGAATAACCATGCACAAGAGAAAGTCTTCAAAGACTTGGGTGTTGAGAAAAAATTGTATAGAAGATGATGTTAGAAATGCTCGAATCCATATTGTTAATTTTAGTAGACTTGATAGCACTTCTGAATTAAATTGTTTAGAGAAACTTAGTTGAAGGGTGAACGAGATTATGCCGAAAAATATGTGATGTATCTCTTACATGGTGCTTTAACTTCTCGCTAGTGCCCTGACCCTGCTCCTATCTACATGTGTAGGTGTGTAAATGTAGATTTGTCACCTTTCTTGATGCTATGTTGAGAACTCCGCTGGCCAGTGAACGATCCACCAGAGTTTCTAGTGGCAACACTACAATCGAATACTATTCAGCTTTCTCTTGAATATGTGTGTATATGGTAAATACCAGGAACTGATCATGAGAGCTCAAAAGAGACAAATATCAAGATCCATAGTTGATACATGTTGGAAATATTAAGACTCAAGCTCCCAATAGTAAGTGATAGAGCAGCCATTATAAAGAGGTCTCACTCTTCTTACTGTAGCAGTATGGTACTAAACTTCTCACACCTTTTACCACTTGCCGTACACATGCATGGGCCTTAGAGATTAACCAAAGATTATTGTCTTATATGGGCCTAAGCACATCCATAATCCATTAATACGACCACATGTAATTTAAATACTGAGGTCATTGTTGTTTTGCCTAAAGCTGATGATGTGCAAAAATACATTGTATATGCGTCAGAGGGGCTAAGTTACAACGCTGAGAAGCCACTAGTAAATACTACGTGCATGCATGCTAATGTGTTGCACATGATGTGCATAGGCAAAGAAGAGAAACTTGTTCAGTTTGAGATATTAGCTTCTTCTGGTTTGGACGTGCATGCATCAACAGGAAATAAAAAAAAGAATATTTTAATTCTTATGGTAAACCACATTTAGGAGGAGGCGTCAAGGAGGCTGGTCTTCAGTGTTTCCTTACCACGACTGTTTATCACCAGATAAAACTTTTTTTGAACATCAGCACAGACACAAGCGCTCATATACACGCGCATACACTCACCTCTATGAACACACACCTACACTACCTCTATGAGCACCTTCAAAAGACTGAGCCGACATATTATCTTGAAATTTACGAACTCGCCGTAGGCACCTTGTCATAGACGGGAACGTCTCCTCTTACTGAATGCGCATCGCCAAAAATCCTAAAATAAATCTAGGAATAAATGCAAGCATCAAGATTTGAACCCTGATAGGTTGGGATACCACAATTCCTCTAACCATCCAACTACGTGTTGGTTTGTAAGAAGGTACAGATGAAATTGATACGAGGAGTCCGTTTTGATTTAAAAAGCAGAAGGTGCATATGAAATTGGATGGGGTCCACCAGCACCAAAACTGAAGCCCGCGGTGGATGCACAAAAAATACTAGTAGTTTTTGTTCTCCTAAATACTAGATCAAGTCGGTTTAGCTTATGCCTAGGCGTTATCTTCTTTCTAAGTACATACCATGTGCTTGCTTTCCAAGCTAGTTAGGACGTGTGACTATTATATAATATCAATCGAGTCTTTTGTAAATTTCAGGTTATATATTGTGAATAAACACGATGGTGTTTATAGGGTAAATACCCATATCGAGTTTTGGGGAAAGCTGTCGAGAAAATCCTAAGTTTTGGAGGAAGCTTTAGAAAACCTCCATGTTGCGATTTCCTTGCGAGGAAATACTTTTGCACATGAGTACCATCGTCGAGTTGATTTTCTCGTGTTGGACTGTAAGGTTCAATCCCTCTACTTTGCGTACATCGTGTGCGCGAGTGAGAGGTTACTCTTGCTGAAGGACTAGTGTCTTGAAAGATTGGGCCACAACAACAGATCACATCTCACCACGAGGTTCCGTCAATATCAATAGTTCCCAAAATTAAGCCACAACAGAACTCTATGCATGATCATTTATTTGGCATAATCCCCTCACGTGACAACCAAAGTTCCAGCAAACAATGATTGAAACAAAGTGCTTATGAGCTGACGCGGTGGTGCCTGACGGTGTCGGCTGCTAGGTACCATGGTGGTGCCGACGCTCGGCCTGATGGTGGCAGGCTGGATCAGGGCGGCATGGGGGGTTGTTGCCATTATGATAAGGTGGCGGTCCTCGTACTCTTCTCGCATCACGGCAACATCCTACATGATCGGTCCTCCTCGATTTGGCCATTGACGTGTTCCAGGCCGGCCGCCGGACATCTTGCTCGTGATATCTGGATCGGTTAGATTCCGGTCGTGCATGCTCATATCTGCCTATGAGGTTCTGAGGGCGCGTTGCACGAAGCTCTACTGGTTGATGACACCTTGGGACATGTCGGCATCTCGATTTCCATGGTGAAGACAACGGTGGAGAAGGTCATGATGGCCGAGATTGGAGGATCAGTTAGACGGACGAAGCCTTGGAGGCGATGGAGTCAGTCAGGTGTCAGATAACTCTCAAGAGCAGTAGTAATAAGTGGGGGCAGCAACACTGGCGGATTTCATTTTTGGTGGTACTCCTCGAGTGCCAACCTATGGTCTGACCTTCATTGGTTGTGCCTGGTGATTGCCTTGTTGAAGTAATTGTTTTGAGAGCATGAACTTTCTTTAGGGTGAAAACCTAAGATCTTGGATCGGGCAACGATGGTGCTTGTGCATTATTACCTTCTTGAAGGCGTTGCTTTTGGAGACCTTTTATGTTTTTCAGGTGTTGTATTAGGTGGTAATAGGTGTGTTGCTGTTGAGAGGAGTCAATCGATGTGGCGGGACCTTTCTTTTTTCCTTTGGTTGTGTGCATCCTAGATGTCTTTGTGACATCTTATAGGTGCAGAGGCTGGGTGTAATTGGTATCTTCGCGATATTAATATATTCCCCCTTTAAAAAAATGTTTATGGGCACTCCAATATCATGTTTGTATTTGCATGCCTTTCACTCGTAATTTCTGTTTTAATGGCCTCATCAAAGAAAAACTCTTCCGTGCATTCCTGGCAAGCAAGTGTTACCTAGTGGAAATAGAATTGAGTGTTGCAAAGGTGTTTTATCTAGTAAATCAAAAACTTTGAGTTGATTATCTTTGCTTCACTAACACTTACATAATAATCATGCCACATTTACATCTATGCTAAGTTTTCATATCAAGAAGCAGAGGGCTATCTAGGCGTACCTATCAAAGTGAACCAAAACCTTCTCGTTATTTCAGTTTAAACAACTGAGTTTCTTATGATTCGGATTTCTCTCTATGTTGCTCAAGGGCAACCAAGTTTAAGCTTGGGGGAGTTGATGAGTGATATTTTTACACTCATCTACCCTTAGTTTAAACTGATATATTTCATTGAAACCGAGATATTCACTCCAATATTGCCACTAATGACTAATGAATGCAAAGGATTCCACAATCATCTCTTATTGTGTTTCTACAGTAAATGGGATAAATATGGACGAAATCAAGTGAGTACATGGAAAGGAGTAAAGGATGAGATATAAGAAATCAGGAGGAGGCGCACTAGCAATTCCAAAGCAAAAGACAATGCCCCGTGCGACCGTGAGCACTCGTATGAGCAGTCAGATGGCATGGAAATCGATGCTCCTCGTCCACCTAAACAACTTTTATAAAGGGGTCGATGCCAAAATGTTAACAGAAGAGCCGATAGCAAAGCCAGAACAGAGCCATCTTCATCAACCCTAGCCGCCACCATTTCCCATCTCCATAGCAACCATCTCCATCTTCACCATAGTTCTTCCTCCACTAGATCATATTCGACACCTAGTTGTACACCGTTGGTAGCCCTTCTTACATGGATATGCTTCTTTGTGTTTCCACTAAGCCTTGGTAGTTCGCTACTGCTCCAAAACACACTAATTGACCGACATGTATCCTACATTGCTCCTATGTTTGTACCTGTTTCGACCGGGAAATGTCTTGATGTGCTTCCTGGAGTCCTTGTCGCTTTCCACGACTCAGTTACACATGCTGATGACCGGCACGTGCTTTGCTAACTTACCTATGTCCGTCCCTGTACGATTGTGCCACCTTGATTTATAACTAATCATGTCGAGCTAGGTTCTCTGTCATACAGTTGCTAGCAACATATTCATATACGTGAGCCAAAATTCGCAAATAGTATGGCCCAGGTAAGGTGGCAGCCTTATACTGTGCATGAGGATGCTACTTGTGATATGCGTTGGGATTTCCCTGAAGAGGAGAGGATGATGCAATCCAGTAGAGGTAAGTATTTCCCTTGGTTAAGAAATAAGGTTATCAATCCAGTAGGAGGATCACACAAAGCCACATGAATAGCACATGCACACACAAAAGCAAATACTTGCACACAACACAAATAAGAAGGTTGTCAATCCCCTTGGCGGTTACTTGCAAGGATTAAATCTCGCAGTGGTAGATAGATAAATTGCAAACAAAAATAAAAGAAAATAGAAAAATGCAACAAGGTATTTTTTGTGTTTATATATATGATAAAAGTAGACCTAGGGGGCATAGTTTTCACTAGAGGCTTCTCTCTCAAGCACATAGCATGCGGTAAGTGAACAAATTACTGTCGGACAATTGATTGAAAAACACATAGTTATGACGATATTCAATGGAATGATCATGTATATGGGCATCACACTAAGACAAGTAGACCAACTCCTGCCTATATCTACTACTATTACTCCACCCATTGACCGCTATCCAACATGCATCTAGGGTATTAAGTATAAACAGAGTAACGCGTTAAGAATGATGACATGATGCAGACAAACCAAATCCAATCAATATGAATAAACCCCGTCGTTTTACCCTTAGTGGCAATAATACAAAATACATGTCTTGTCCCCTACTTTTTCACTTGGATATAGAGCACCGCAAGATTGAAGCCATCACAAAGCACCTCTCCCACTGAAGATAAATCAATCTAGTTGGCCAAACCAAATGGATAGATCACCGAGAAATACAAAGCTACAACAATCATGCATAATAAAATTCAGAAAAGACTCCATTAATATTCGTAAATTAATATTCAGATCATAAACCCACAATTCATCAGATCCCAACAAACACACCGCAATAGAAGATTACATTGGATAGAACTCCAAGAACATCGAGGAGAACATTGTATTGAAGATCAAAGAGAGAGAAGAAGCCATCTAGCTACTAGCTATGGACCCGTAGGTCTATGGTGAACTAATCACGCATCATCGAAAGGCAGCAAGGATGATCCTCCGTAATCGATTTCCCCTCCGGTAGAGTACCGAAAAGGCCTCCAGATGGGATCGCGGAAGAACAGAAGCTTGCGGCGGCGAAAAAAAGTGTTTAGGGTGGCTCTCTGGTATATTGGGAATATTTGGGAATTTATAGAGGTGGAACTAGGTTAAGAGGTGCCATGAGGGGCCCGCAAGCTTAGACACTAGTAGAAAAACTACTTTACGTGAGACACATTAGTCCTGTTTTGTAAACGGGCCGGTACTAATGTGACCATTAGTGCCGGTTCCAACGGCTAGGGGGGGGGCGGGACTCATTAGTCCCGGTTTGTTTGAACCTCCAGTACCGGTTTGTGTCATGAACCGATACTATAGGTGTACCTTTAGTCCCGGTTTGTATAACCAACTGGGACTAAATGTGCCCCTACATAAACCCTTCGTCTAGCCCACGAGCTCTCTGTTCTTCCCCTTTCCTCTCCTCTGTTCTTCCCCTCTTGCTCGAGCTCATCCTCCATTTTTGCCAAAATTTGTGAAGATTTGAAGGCACCCCATCCATCCAAGTGTTTACAAAGGTTAGCAACATTGTCCTTTCATCTCCCATTGCTAGATTAGCTCTTGCAATGCTCTATAAGTATAGTGATTTGTGGGTTTTAGTTTGGGAGTATTTATATGTGGTAGTTTATTTGATTTATATGCAATCTGAGCTTAGATTAACTTCTTAGTTTGCACATGTAAGTGTGGTTTACTTAGTGCCTTCCCGTCCCCGTCCGAACCACCGTCGATCGCCCACACCGTCCCGTCGCCCGCACTACCTTGGTGAGCCTCTTGTTCTTATCCTTTTTATATAAAAAAAATCATGTTTGTGTGATTTAGATAGTTACTTGTATAATTTTCTTACTTGTGCGTTGTTTGTTATACATAGTGGCATGGTTTTGATATCCGTCCCCGTCGGCCCTCGTCCGGTTTATGTTTCGGATGTGGTATACTCTCTTTTATAACTATTTGTTGCATTTCATGTTTACGACAAATTATGCCCATCAAGTTGACATAGATATTTTTATCTAGGAGGTATGTGAACCAGAAATTCCAACCGACCCTCTTGTCGAGAGGTTAAATTTATTTGAAAAATAAAACAACTACTTGAAGAAAAAATTGAAAAGAATTGAGGAGTAGAAGATGGAATTGGAGTTGTATGTCGCCGATGTCGTCCATGATCACAAGATCAAGATGGATCCAATGCGCATGAAGATTAGAAAGATTAGAAAATATGCCATTGATAGTGAGTCTTGGTATCATTATGTTGTTGGATCAATTGTTACCTTAGTTGCGATCTTGATCGCTTTTGTTGTTGCATTTAAATGCTTTAGCTAGAGAGTTTGTATGTTATTTTATGAGAATAAGTGTGTATGAACTTATGTATGAACTTGTATTAATTTGGTCTTTTCTGTGTTGTGTAATGAAGATGAGCCGACAATGGATTAATTTGGTCTTTTATGTGTTGTGTAATGAAGATGAGCCGACAATGGATGTACGATGACCGATGCTCTCCCAGTTCATTAAGGGCGTGCATACTTTTCTGCTTGCGGCTGAGGCAAACAAGTGGGCAAATGGTTTTATGTGTTGTCCATGTGCTGACTGTAAGAATGATCGAAATTACTCTAACTCAAGAACCATTCACGTCCACCTGTTTGAGTCTGGTTTCATGTCCGGCTATAACTATTGGACCAAGCACGGAGAAAGAGGGGTCTTAATGGAAGAAAATGAAGAAGAAGAGGATGACGATAGCTATCCTGGCCATGGGTTCCCTGAATACGATGGTACAACAACAATGGGGGAAGAAGTTGAGCCGGCAATGCGGGAATAAGCTGAAGAAGAAGCATCAGATGAGCCCGCTGATGATCTTGGTTGGGCCATTTCCGACGCAAAGAGAAATTGTGCAAGTGAAAAGGAGAGGCCAAAGTTGCAGCGCATGTTAGAGGATCACAAGAAATTGTTGTACCCAAATTGCGAAGCTGACAATAAAAAGCTGGGCACCACACTGGAATTGCTGCAATGGAAGGCAGAGAATGGTGTATCTGACAAGGGATTTGAAAAGTTGTTGATAATGTTAAAGAAGATGCTTCCAAAGGACAATGAATTGCCCGACAGTACATACGAAGCAAAGAAGGTTGTCTACGCTCTAGGATTAGCGGTGCAGAAGATACATGCATGCCCCAATGACTGCATCCTCTACCACAGTGAGTACGAGGATTTGACTGCATGCCTGGTATGCGGCGCAATGTGCTATAAGATCACCCGCGATAACCCTGGTGATGTTGAGGGCAAGCGCCCCAGGAAGAAGATCCCTTCCAAGGTCATGTGGTATGCTCCTATAATACCACGGTTGAAACATTTCTTCCAAAACAAAGAGCCTGCCAAGTTGATGCGATGGCACAAAGAAGACCGTAAGAAAGACGGGAAGTTGAGAGTACCCGCTGACGGGTCGCATTGGAGAAAAATCGAGAGAAAGTGGGAGGACTTTGCAAATGATGCAAGGAACGTATGGTTTGGTCTAAGCGCAGATGGAATTAGTCCTTTTGGGGAGCAGAGCAGCAATCATAGCACCTGGCCTGTGACTCTATGTATGTATAACCTTCCTCCTTGGTTGTGCATGAAGCAGAAGTTCATTATGATGCCAGTGCTCATCCAAGGCCCTAAGCAACCCGGCAATGACATTGATCTGTACTTAAGGTCATTAGTTGAAGAACTCTTACAGCTATGGAATGAAAAAGGTGTACATGCATGGGATGAGCACAGTCAGGAGGAATTTGACCTACATGCGTTGCTATTTGTGATCATCAATGAATGGCCTGCTCTCAGTAACCTTTCAGGACAGACAAACAAGGGATGCCACGCATGCATGCACTGTTTAGATGATACCGACAATATATATTTGGATAATTGTAAGAATAATGTGTTCCTGGGACATTATCGATTTCTTCCAAGCAGGCATCCCGTAAGAAAGAAAGCCAAGCATTTCAAAGGTGATGCAGATCACCGGAAGAAGCCTCACCACCGTACTGGTCGTGAAATACTTGATATGGTCAAGGATTTAAAAGTAATCTTTGGAAAGTGTCCTGGCGGACAATTCCGAATGACGCTGACGGACACGCGCCCATGTGCATTTACTAATTTGCTATTTTCATGCATTTACTAATTTTTTTGAGCTAAATGACCCTGAAATTGAAAAGCACTACAAAATGAACTCTGAAAAGGTTGAAAGTTGGCATGGTATCATAATTTCACCCACGTACCATGTGTTAAAAAGTTGAGAGAGTTACGACAAAAACTGGATGCACTTCATGTACAAAATGGACAATCTCTTTCGAAGTATATGTCAAGGTTTTGGACGTAAACTCATCTGTTACAAAGGCATTTCATTTTTTAAAACTTATTTCAACTCCAGACTTTATGTGTGTTCAGTATGCACCATTCAAAGCCACGTCATCAATTTTCAACCCTTTCTGACTTCATTTGCTATTTTCCACGCATTTAATGAATTTTTGAGCTAAATGACCCCCAAATTGAAATGCACTTAAAAATGAACTCTAAAAAGGTTGAAAGTTGGCATGGTATCATCATTTTACCCATGTACCATGTGCTAAAAATTTGAGAGGGTTAAGGCAAAAACTGGATACACTTCGTGTACAAAATGGACAGTCTCTTTCGAAGTATCAGGGTTTTGGACGAAAACTCATCTGTTACAAAGGCATTTCATTTTTTAAAACTTATTTCAACTCCGTACTTTTTGTGCATTCAGTGTGCACCACTCAAATCCATGTCATCAATTTTCAACCCTTTATGAGTTCATTTGCTATTTTTCATGCATTTACTGTTTTTTTCCGAGCTAAATGACCCTGAAATTGAAAAGCACTGCAAAATGATCTCTGAAAAGGTTGAAAGTTGGCATGGTATCATCATTTCACCCATGTACCATGTGCTAAAAAGTTGAGAGGGTTGCGGCAAAAACTGGATGCACTTCGTATACAAAATGGACAATCTCTTTGATGTCTACTACGCAACCTTCTTCTTGTAGACTCGTGTTGGGCCTCCAAGCTCAGAGTTTTGTAGGACAGTAGCAAATTTCCCTCAAGTGGATGACCTAAGGTTTATCAATCCGTGGGAGGCATAGGATGAAGATGGTCTCTCTCCAACAACCCTGCAACCAAATAACAAAGAGTCTCTTGTGTCCCCAACACACCCAATACAATGGTAAATTGTATAGGTGCACTAGTTCGGCGAAGAGATGGTGATACAAGCGTAATATGGATAGTAGATATAGGTTTTTGTAATCTGAAAATATAAAAACAGCAAGGAAACTAGTAACAAAAGTGAGCAAAAACGGTATTGCAATGCTTGGAAACAAGGCCTATGGTTCATACTTTCGCTTGTACAAGTTCTCTCAACAATGATAACATAATTATATCATATGGCAATCCCTCAACGTGCAACAAAGAGTCACTCCAAAGTTCCTATCACGGAGAACATAAGATGAAATTGCTTCTAGGGTATGAAACCACCTCAAAATTATTCTTTCCGGTCAATCCATTGAGCTATTCCTATAAGTGTCACAAACAACCCTAGAGTTCATAGTAAAATAACATCATATTACACACATCAATCAACCCTAATGTCACCTAGATACTGCAATATCACCACAAGTATCCATGAGTCATTTATACGATATGCATCAAACAACTTCAGATTCATAATCTTCAATCCAACACAAAGAACCTGAAAGAGTGCCCCAAGATTCCTACCGGAGAAACAAGGATGAAAATGTGCATCAACCCCTATGCATATATTACCCCAATGTCACCTCGGGAATCCGCGAGTTGAGTGCCAAAACATACATCAAGTGAATCAATAGAATACCCCATTGTCACCACGTGTATCCCACGCAAGACATATATCAAGTGTTCTCAAATCCATAATAGTATTCAATCCGATAATAGTGAAACCTCAAAGGTAATACTCAATTCATCACAAGAAGATAGAGGGGGAGAAACACCATATGATCCAACTATAATAACAAAGCTCGTGGTACATCAAGATCGTGCCAAATCAAGAACACGAGAGAGAGAGAGAGAGAGAGAGAGAGAGAGAGAGAGATCAAACACATAGCTACTGGTACATACCCTTAGCCTCGAGGGTGAACTACTCCCTCCTCGTCGTGGAGAGCTGCGGGATGATGAAGATGGCCGCCGATGATGGTTTCCCCCTCCGGCAGGGAGCCGGAACGGGCTCCCGATTGGTTTTTCATGGCTACAGAGGCTTGCGGCGGCGGAACTCCCGGTCTAGGTTTATTTCTGGGGGTTTCTATATTTATAGGAATTTTTGGCATTAGGAACAAGTAAGGGGGGTCCACGAGGCGACGACAAGGCAGGGGGGCGCGCCCTAGGGTGGGGCACCCTCCACCCTTATGGATGCCTCGTGGCTCTTCTGGCCCAACTCTTTTGCTTCGGGGGCTTCTTCTGGTCCATAAAAATCCACCATAAATTTTCAGCTCATTTGGACTCCGTTTGATATTCCTTTTTTGCGAAACTCAAAAACAAGGAAAAAACCAGAAACTGGCACTGGGCTCTAGGTTAATTGGTTAGTCCCAAAAATCATACAAAATAGCATATAAATGCATATAAAACATCCAAGATAGATAATATAATAGCATGGAACAATCAAAAATTATAGATACGTTGGAGATGTATCAAGCATCCCCAAGCTTAATTCCTGCTCTTCCTCGAGTAGGTAAATGTTAAAAAACAGAAGTTTTGATGTGGAATGCTACTTAACATATTCATCCATGTAATTTTTCTTTATTGTGGCATGAATGTTTAGATCCATAAGATTCAAAACAAAAGTTTAATATTGACACAAAAACGATAATACTTCAAGCATACTAACAAAGCAATCATGTGTTCTCAAAATAACATGGCCAAAGAAAGTTATCCCTACAAAATCATATAGTCTGGCTATGCTCCATCTTCACCACACAATATTTAAATCATGCACAACCCCAATGACAGGACAAGCAATTGTTTCATACTTTTGATGTTCTCAAACTTTTTCAATCTTCATGCAATACATGAGCGTGAGCCATTGACATAGCACTATAGGTGGAATAGAATGGTGGTTGTGGAGAAGACAAAAAGGAGAAGATAGTCTCACATCAACTAGGCATATCAACGGGCTTTGGAGATGCCCATCAATAGATATCAATGTGAGTGAGTAGGGATTGCCATGCAACGGATGCACTAGAGCTATAAGTATATTAAAGCTCAACAAAAGAAACTAGTGGGTGTGCATCCAACTCGCTTGCTCATGAATACCTAGGGCATTTTAAGGAAGCCCATCATTGGAATATACAAGCCAAGTTCTATAATGAAAAATTCCCACTAGTATGAAAGTGATAACATAGGAGACTCTCTATCATGAAGATCATGGTGCAACTTTGAAGCACAAGTGTGGAAAAAGGATAGTAACATTGCCCTTCTCTCTTTTATCTCTCTCTCTTTTTGATTGGCTTCTTTGGCCTCTCCCTTTTTGATTGGCTTCTTGTGAATTTTTTTATTTCCTCACATGGGACAATGTTCTAATAATGATGATCATCACACTTCTATTTACTTACAACTCAAGAATTATAACTCGATACTTAGAAAAAAATATGACTCTATATGAATGCCTCCGGCGGTGTACCAGGATGTGCAATGACTCAAGAGTGACATGTATGAAAGAATTATAAACGGTGACTTTTCCACAAATACTATGTCAACTACATGATCATGCAAAGCAATATGACAATTATGAAGCGTGTCATAATAAACGGAATGATGGAAAGTTGCATGGAAATATATCTCAGAATGGCTATGGAAATGCCATAATAGGTAGGTATGGTGGTTGTTTTCAGGAAGGTATATGATGGGTGTATGGTATCGACGAAAGTTGTGCGGTACTAGAGAGGCTAGCAACGGTTGAAGGGTGAGAGTGTGTATAATCCATGGACTCAACATTAGTCATAAAGTACTCACATACTTATTGCAAAAGTCTATTAGCTATCAAAACAAAGTACTATGCGCATGCTCCTAGGGGTATAGATTGGTAGGAAAATACCATCGCTCATCCCCGACCGCCACTCATAAGGAGGACAATCATTAAATACCTCATGCTCCAACTTCGTTACATAATGATTCACCATACGTGCATGCTACGGGAATCACAAACTTTAACACAAGTATTTCTACAATCCACAATTACTCAGTAGCATGACTCTAATATCACCATCCTCATATCTCAAAACAATCATAAGGAATCAAACTTCTCATAGTATATAATTCACTTAATATGAAAGTTTTTATTATATCCCTCTTGGATGCCCATCATATTAGGACTAAATGCATAACCTAAGAAAATTACCATGTTGTTTAAAGACTCTCAAAATAATATAAGTGAAGCATGAGAGTTCATCAATTTCTTCAAAATAAAATCACCGTCGTGCTCTAAAAGGATATAAGTGAAGCACTAGAGCAAATGACAAACTACTCCAAAAGATATATGCGAAGCACAATGAGTAGTTGAATAATTATGTAACTATGTGAAGACTCCTTCTCATAAATAAAATTTCAGATCTTAACTATTTTATTCAAACAGCAAGCAAAACAAAATAAAATGACATTGCAAGGATATGACATATCATGTGAAGAAGCAAAAACTTAGGCTCAACCAAAACTGACCTGTAGTTGTTGAAGAAGAAAGGTGGGGTGCCTACCGGGGCATCCCCAAGCTTACATGCTTGAGACTTATTGGAATATTAACTAGGGATGCCTTGGGGATCCCCAAGCTTGAGCTTTTGTGTCTCCTTAAAATGAAATAAAATGACGCTCCAAGCAAAACACATACCATCTGGTGAATAAAAATATAGCTCCAAGTAAGGTTACCGATGAACGAAGACGAAAGAGGGGATGCCATCACTACAAAAAAGACACTTCTGTGATGATACGTTTTTGTCACAGTAGGACACGTTTTCTGTCATGCATGTACATCCATGACAATTTTATGACAGAATCAAGATAGTCATACCTATGATGTCGTAGAAGTCTTCCATGACATTACCAAAATTATCATCACGGAAGTGTCCACTTCCACGACGACAAATCGTGCGTCATAGAAGTGCTTTCGTCAAGGGTGACCGACACGTGGCATCCACCGTAACAGGACGCCGTTAAGCTATCGGGTCCGGTTTTGGATCTGATAACCCGCTAACAACCATGACCAATGCCGATTTTCCACGTGTAAAATTCTCATTGGCTGATGGAACCACGTGTCAGCTCCGCGTTGGCATAGGTGTCACTCATCCAATGGGCGAGATGCACCTATGATCGGTTGACACATGGACCGGCCCAAAAGTGGCCCATAAAGATTAAATGGGTCAGCCCAACTAAAGGCCCACAAGATTTAGCGGGCCATACTGGGCCGGCCCAGCTAAAGGCCCACAAGATTTTGCAGACCATAATGGGCCGGCGCAGCTAAAGGCCCAACATTCTCAGTTAAGGCCCATACGGCTAGTGTCAAATCGGCCTGTCAACGGCCCGTCCTAAACTTGTCATCATCACGGCCCATGGTCACTTCTGGCCCGTTAACAGTTCGCTAAGAATTTGGGCCGGATTATGGCCCGGTGTGTTTTCGGCCTGTTAAAGGTCCTGCTTCATTTGGGCCCATTTATAGGCCATTGAAACTTTCGGCCCATAAACGACCATGAAGGATATGGGTCATATTCGGCCATGACTGACATTCGGCCTGTTAGAGGCCCACCACAGATTTGGGCCAATTTCACCCTGTTGTGACTTCGACCTGTTAACGTCGGACGAAATCCATGGGCCATAGCCCAACGCCACATCGGTCCTACTAACGGCCCATATAAAAATGACATTAATCAAGCCCGACCGAATTTCCGGCCTGTTAAAGGCCCGTGTAGTAGGTCGGCGCATTTACGGCTCGTCTGAAGTTCAGCCTATGGATGATCCGCATTGTAAATGGGCCACCATTTCGGCCTGCTAAGACCAGTGGGTTATTTGGCACAATTAGGGCCCAATCTTACTTTCAGCCTATTAAAGGCCCATGTTTTTATGGGCTCGAGATATTTACACATGTAAACGGCCTATTATTACTGAGGGCCCAAATTATGTTTAGGCCTATTAAAGGCCCACTATGGGCACATGCCTACCATAAAAATATGAAAGCTTATGCTGATTTAGGCCCAGATATTTTTAGTGGGCTACATGCAAATTTTGGCCCAGAATCGTTTTAGCCCAATTGGAATGGGCCCAACGAATATTGGCATGTTGGGCTCCTACGAAGCTTTCGGCCGAATACATTACTAAGATAAACCTACACTATACAAAAATAGCATCGTAATTACTACAGCCTTTGGGAGCATCATATATGTTGTATCACAACAAAATAAATTCCAACCATACAACAAAAGGCCTGTTGGCATAAAGTTTATAATCCTTGCAGATAAAAGCACCATCAGATGTATAGAAGTACAGATCATTTGACCTGAGTGTTTATGTTCAGGCTGTAGAATCTGATGGAGCAGCATGATCTTCCCCTTTTTCTGCCATTGCTCTTGAACAACGAAGCAAATGTCTGATAGTCTGGTTTCAAAACCATTCATATCTTCACAACATTTGTCAACCACTATTTTTGTTTCCGACACAACATCCATTAGGGATTGGACTTGTGTCTGGAGCACAAATATATCACTCTGTCTAGCCGGAAGATTTTGTTTAGTAGGCGATTTGGACGAGGTTACCTTGACAACCAACCCAGAATTACGCAGGAAGGTGCTTTTTGCACTGTTAGTGGAGAGATACTGACGCACTACAGTAAGAGGTGACATTGTGCATGTGGTAGCCTCGTCACCTTCAGGTGGTTGTGGTTGTTCAATCATTTGTTCCATAGCTTGCTGAAAGTTTGAACTTGTAGATTAGTGTACCAGATAAGTTACTAATGAGACAAAAACAAACAAATTAGGTTTCATGTTTATACATAACTTATTTTGGTGAACTACTGTAATACATTAGCATGTATTGTAGTGCCAACTACATAATAAAATCACTTTCGGAACATATGTCCATGTAGCATGCCTACTGTATTATCTATTTCCTCACATCCATTAACATCTAAGGATAAAGAGACATGCTTTAAAGTATGATGAACATAGTATGACATCATTCATATCATGGGCAAACAAATATAAAACAAACATGCTATTGTATCACTGTATGCGCATGTGAACATCACAACTAGATTACAGATCAAGACCAAAAGAATATCCTTCATCTCTTTTAAACCATGTAAGGTGAAATGATACATTAAGACAACTGTGTATAAAAGTGAACAGAGCAACTGACATTGGCTGCAAACCAAGCAGATAAATGAACACATCACAGTACCAATCAATTCAAAAGCAGGAGAAGTAAGGACTTACAACAGCGGCCTGAACTGGTGTGCTCATGCCCTTCATCTTGCTGGTGTGGCAATCCTTGAAGATTTGCACTGCATTCGGTTCAGGTTCTTTTTGGTCCGCATGGGTTTTCCTCTATATTTGGAACAAGTCAACATAGATATGATAATATTGCACCAAAAAAAGAAGGAACTAGAAGCTATTTACAAGAGCCTCGTAGTGTGCAATGTAGCTACGAGATCCTGTTGTCTATTGGAATTTCACTTTAGAATGGTTGGCCTTGTTCTTCAAACAGTTAGCCTAGAAGAAGATACACTTGTAAGGCACATACATAAATACAAGTTCAATATGTGGTCTGATCAAATATATATACCCTACCTGATACTTTGGATCAGACCAGTGTTTAACAAGGGTTGTCCAGTCTTCATCTGTAATATATTCCACTGGAGATGTTTGGGCGATTTCATTGTTAGCCTTGCCTTCAAAGTGAGATTTTCTAAGGTGGTACCGATACTGTCGCAGAGCAAACTAGAAAACATGAGTGCATGCTTGTTTAGATGCATCATCTTTCAGATCCAACTTGAACCTCATTTGTTGAAGAAAGAATGTGAGTCTTATTAGGAGGAAGCTAGAAAGTATGGCACATAGCAAGACAATATTACAAATTGCGATGAATAACATTACTTACGGATAAATGGCCAAGGAAGGTGTTAAACTGGGTATTGTCTTTCTCATTCCTGTACTGGATCCATGTTGGGAGGATACGTGCATGACACCTAATGGCAATGGTTGCCTCTAATACTAACTTGGCTGACTCTATAGCATCACATGGCCTTTTCAAACCTGCCTCAAAATGGATCTCCATTCTTCCTCCTTTAGATTTTGGTAATCTGTCAAGCATTATCCCTGATGTTTGTTTCCGCTTGCGACGTGGTGCTAGTTCAATAACGAATATGGAAAGTGTTAGTGCACATCAAACTATGAGAGTACATATAAAAAAGCATGCAACTGCAACTTGACTCGGTTAGGTACCATCTTGGTGTTGATGCTCATGAGGTTCTTCTAATCTTGCCAAGTCCTATTGTGTCAACAATGCTTCGGAAGTAGTGTTAGGTGTGAATGCAGCTTGGGAACTTGCCAGTTCCGGAGCAAACGAACGAGTAACTCGTTGAGATGCTGGTACAGTTGAAGCGGATGCTGCAGCTGGTGGAGCAGGTGATACAGTGTTTGTAGATTTAGCCGGTGGACTTGGACCTTCTACTGCACTATAAGTACCAGCAGAATCTCGAGGGAAAATGCTTTCCCGTTTCACCCGACGAGTAACACCATTCCCTACTATATTCTTTTCCTTGCTATTTTTTGACTTTGCAATGTCAAGGTGTACCCACAACACAAAAGAATAAAATTGCTCTTCAGAACTCATTGATGCATGATACAGACAAGCAATACTTTGATGTAAGACAACCGTACGAGGATGGAATATGCCAGAAAACAGGACGGCGTGACATATTCACAGCTACGATGTGTAATCTAAGCAGAAGGATTTTCAAGAAAACAGAAGTAATGCAAGCTAGACACCATATGAAAGATGCAACCAATATCACTCTGCCTAGTAAAAATGTCTTGCCATAAGTGGCATTTTGAAAAATTAGAAGCAGTACAACATAGAAATCAATGCAAGATGCAACCACTATCAAACTTCCATGTTAAAAGTGTCCAATCATGAGTGACTGATGCGGGATACACAACAGCAGTACTTTGATGTAAGAACATGGTATGATTGATAGATGCAGTGTATTCTAGAACAGAAAGGCATGTCATATGAACATGTATAACGTATAAACTCAGCAGGTGCAATTTAATCAAAATAGAAGAAATACAGGCTAGACAACATATGCAACATGAAACCAATTATCACACTGTCAACTTAGAGCAAGCACATGCGATGGTGGATTACGGGAGATGAACTCATCATGTAGACTTGAGACTTCAACTTCATTAGCAGTAGCAGTGGCAAATCTAGAGAGTCTCTGTTTGCGTCGGTCCGGAGGACCACCAACATCCCCTAACTTACTCTTTTCCTTCCTATTTTCAGATATTGCTTTATGAAGTCAAAACCAAAAGAAGATGCATAGTATTAGCTCTGCATAACTGGTTGATGCATGATACAGATGAACACTACTTTGATGTAAGGCAAGCGCAGGATAGGAGGATGGAATATATAATTCAGACGTACGATAGGAGGATGGAATATGTATGAAAAATAGTAAGCAGAAGGCATTTCAACAAAATTAGTAGAAATGAAAGCTAGGCACCATATA
Source organism: Triticum dicoccoides (assembly GCF_002162155.2). Taxonomy (NCBI): domain Eukaryota; kingdom Viridiplantae; phylum Streptophyta; class Magnoliopsida; order Poales; family Poaceae; genus Triticum; species Triticum dicoccoides. The sequence continues at coordinate 106,417,099 of NC_041380.1, read as the reverse complement.
AACATGCAACCAATATCACTCTATCAGGTAAAAAGTGTCTCGTTGTAAGTGCCATTTCAAGTAATTAGAAGCAGTACAAGCTAGAAGACAATGCAAGATGCAACCTACATCACACTCCCAAGTTAAATGTGTCTTATGGGTAAGTGATCATTGCAGGTATAAGTTGTAAGCTACGCAGATGCAATTCAACAAAATCAGAAGCAATACAAACTAGACATCATATGGAACACGCAACCACATATAAAAGTTCCAAGTTAGAGCAAGCACCTATGATGGTGGAGTAGGGGAGAAGTGCTCATCATCTACACGTATGTTCTAGAAACAGGAACATGTGTCATATTCACATGCATTATGTGTAAAGTAAGCAGATGCAATTCAACAAAGTTAGAAGCAATACAAGCTAGACATCATACAACATGCAACCACATATAATAGTGCCAATTTAGATCAAGCACCTGTGATGGTGGAGTAGGGGAGATGTGCTCATCATCTACACAACTACGTTGACTGTCTAGCCTTGCGTTGTCTTGCGAATCATGTTGGGAGGATGGCGGAGTAGAATCTGTAGAGACCCTCCATTTCAGTTGCTCGAAAGGACCACCATCATCCAATGCCTTACCAATTTCCTTCCTCTTTATTGATTTTGCATTGTGAGGTCAAATCGACAAGAAAAGGGAATAAAATTCGCTCTTCAGAACTCATTCATGCATGATACCGATGAAAGGCAAAGTCATGATACGAGGACGAAATATGTATGAAAATATGTACGAAAAAATGTACGAAAATATGATACAAGGACGAAATATGTACGAAATATGTACGAAAAAATGGACGGCTTGACCTATGATGTGGTAACTAAGCAGAAGGCACTTCAACAAATTAGAAGCACTAAAAGCTAGACACCATATGGAAGGTGCAATCAATATCACTCTGCCAAGTTAAAACTGTCTCGTCATAGGTGGCGTTCATCAAACTAGAAGCACTACATGCTAGAAATCATATTCAAGACACAAACCAATATCACACTGCCAACTTAAAGGTGTCCCATCATATGTGACTGACGCATGATACACAAGAAGAGTAGTTTCATGTAAGAAACATGGTGTGATAGACAGATATAGTGTTTACCAAAAATAGGAAAGCATGTCATATTCACACAGATCATGCGTAAGCTAAGCAGATGCAGTTTACACTAATTAGGAGCAATACAAGCTAGACACCATATGCAACATGCAACCAGATATCACACTGCCAAGTTAGAGTAAGCACCTATTGGGGAACGTTGCAGAAAACAAAAAAAAATCCTACGTTTCACCAAGATCAATCTATGGAGTCAACTAGCAACGAGAGGAGAGTGCATCTACATACCCTTGTAGATTGCGAGCGGAAGCGTTCAAGAGAACGGGGATGATGGAGTCGTACTCGCCGTGATCCAAATCACTGATGACCAAGTGCCGAACGGACGGCACCTCTGCATTCAACACACGTACGGAGCGGATGAAGCCTCCTCCTTCTTGATCCAGCAAGGGGGAAGGAGAGGTTGATGAAGATCCAGTAGCACGACGGCGTGGTGGTGGATGCAGCAGTGATCGCACCAGGGCTTCGCCGAGCTTCTGCGAGAGGGAGAGGTGTAGCAGGGGAGAGGAGGCGCCAAGACTTCAGGTGCGGCTGCCCTCCCTCCCCCCCTTTATATAGGCCCCCTGGGGGGCGCCGGCCCTGGAGATGGGATCTCCCAAGGGGGCGGCGGCCAAGGGGGGTGGAGTGCCCCCCAAGGCAAGTGGAGGCGCCCCCACCCTAGGGTTTCCAACCCTAGGCGCAGGGGGGCCCAAGGGGGGGGGGGCGCACCAGCCCACTATGGGCTGGTTCCCCTCCCCACTTCAGCCCATGGGGCCCTCCGGGATGGGTGGCCCCACCCGGTGGACCCCCGGGACCCATCCGGTGGTCCCGGTACAATACCGGTGACCCCGAATCTTTCCCGATGGCCGAAACTACACTTCCTATATATAATTCTTCACCTCCGGACCATTCCAGAACTCCTCGTGATGTCCAGGATCTCATCCAGGACTCCAAACAACTTTCGTATTACTGCATACTCATATCTCTACAACCCTAGCGTCACTGAACCTTAAGTGTGTAGACCCTACGGGTTCGGGAGACACGTAGACATGACCGAGACGGCTCTCCGGCCAATAACCAACAGCGGGATCTGGATACCCATGTTGGCTCCCACATGCTCCTCGATGATCTCATCGGATGAACCACGATGTCGAGGACTTAATCAATCCCGTATTCAATTCCCTTTGTCAATCAGTATGTTACTTGCCCGAGACTCGATCGTCGGTATCCCAATACCTTGTTCAGTCTCGTTACCGGCAAGTCACTTTACTCATACCGTAATGCATGATCCCGTGATCAACCACTTGATCACATTGAGCTCATTATGATGATTCATTACCGAGTGGGCCCAGAGATACCTCTCCGTCATACGGAGTGACAAATCCCAGTCTCGATTCGTGCCAACCCAACAGACACTTTCGGAGACACCTGTAATGTACCTTTATAGTCACCCAGTTACGTTGTGACGTTTGGCACACCCAAAGCACTCCTATGGTATCCGGGAATTGCACAATCTCATGGTCTAAGGAAATGATACTTGACATTCAGAAAAGCTACAGCAAACGAACTACACGATCTTTGAGCTAAGCTTAGGTTTGGGTCTTGTCCATGACATCATTCTCCTAATGATGTGATCCCGTTATCAATGACATCCCCATGTCCATAGCCAGGAAACCATGACTATCTGTTGATCAACGAGCTAGTCAACTAGAGGCTCACTAGGGACACATTGTGGTCTATGTATTCACACATGTATTACGATTTTCGGATAATACAATTATAGCATGAATAATAGACAATTATCGTGAACAAGGAAATATAATAATCATTTTATTATTGCCTCTAGGGCATATTTCCAACAGTCTCCCACTTGCACTAGAGTCAATCATCTAGTTACATTGTGATGAATCGAACACACATGGAATTCTGGTGTTGATCATGTTTTGCTCTAGGGAGAGGTTTAGTCAACGGATCTGCTACATTCAGGTCTGTATGTACTTTACAAATTTCCATGTCTCCATTTTGAACACTTTCACGAATGGAGTTGAAGCGACGCTTGATATGCCTGGTCTTCCTGTGAAACCTGGGCTCCTTGGCAAGGGCAATAGCTCCAGTGTTGTCACAGAAGAGAGTCATCGGCCCCGACGCATTGGGTATGACTCCTAGGTCGGTAATGAACTCCTTCACCCAGACTGCTTCATGTGCTGCCTCCGAGGCTGCCATGTACTCCGCTTCACATGTAGATCCCGCCACAACACTTTTCTTGCAACTGCACCAGCTTACTGCCCCACCATTTAAAATATACACGTATCCAGTTTGTGACTTAGAGTCATCCAGATCTGTGTCAAAGCTAGCATTGACGTAACCCTTTACGACGAGCTCTTCATCACCTCCATAAACGAGAAACATTTCCTTGGTCCTTTTCAGGTACTTCAGGATATTCTTGACCGCTGTCCAGTGTTCCATGCCGGGATTACTTTGGTACCTTCCTACCAAACTCACGGCAAGGTTTACATCAGGTCTGGTACACAGCATAGCATACATGATAGACCCTATGGCCGAGGCATAGGGGAGGACACTCATCTTTTCTGTATCTTCTGCCGTGGTCGGGCATTGAGCCATGCTCAATCTCGTACCTTGCAATACAGGCAAGAACCCCTTCTTTGACTGATCCATTTTGAACTTCTTCAATATCTTGTCAAGGTACGTACTCTGTGAATGACCAATGAGGCGTCTCGATCTATCTCTATAGATCTTGATGCCTAATATATAAGCAGCTTCTCCAAGGTCCTTCATTGAAAAACACTTGTTCAAATAGGCCTTTATGCTTTCCAAGAATTCTATATCATTTCCCATCAACAGTATGTCATCCACATACAATATGAGAAATGCTACAGAGCTCTCACTCACTTTCTTGTAAATGCAGGCTTCTCCATAAGTTTGCATAAACCCAAATGCTTTGATCATCTCATCAAAGCGAATGTTCCAACTCCGAGATGCTTGCACCAGCCCATAAATCGAGCGTTGGAGCTTGCACACCTTGTCAGCATTCTTAGGATCGACAAAACCTTCCGGCTGCATCATATACAATTCTTCCTTAAGGAAACCATTAAGGAATGCCGTTTTGACATCCATTTGCCATATCTCATAATCATAGAATACGGCAATTGCTAACTTGATTCGGACGGACTTCAGCTTCGCTACGGGTGAGAAAGTCTCATCGTAGTCAACCCCTTGAACTTGTCGATAACCCTTAGCGACAAGCCGAGCTTTATAGATGGTCACATTACCATCCACGTCCGTCTTCTTCTTAAAGATCCATTTATTTTCTATGGCTAGCCGATCAACAGGCAAGTCAGTCAAAGTCCATACTTCGTTTTCATACATGGATCCTATCTCAGATTTCATGGCTTCCAGCCATTTGTCGGAATCCGGGCCCGCCATCGCTTCTTCATAGTTCGAAGGTTCACCGTTGTCTAACAACATGATTTCCAAGACAGGGTTGCCGTACCACTCTAGTGCGGAACGTGTCCTTGTGGACCTACGAAGTTCAGTAGCAACTTGATCTAAAGTTTCATGATCATCATCACCAACTTCCTCTCTAGTCGGTGCAGGCACCTCAGGAACATTTTCTTGAGCTGCGCCACTTACCGGTTCAAGAGGTAATACTTCATCAAGTTCTACCTTCCTCCCACTTATTTCTTTCGAGAGAAACTCTTTCTCTAGAAAGGACCCATTCTTGGCAACAAAGATTTTGCCTTCGGATCTAAGGTAGAAGGTATACCCAACAGTTTCTTTAGGGTATCCTATGAAGACGCATTTTTCCGACTTGGGTTCGAGCTTTTCAGGTTGAAGTTTCTTGACATAAGCATCGCATCCCCAAACTTTTAGAAACGACAGCTTAGGTTTCTTCCCAAACCATAATTCATACGGTGTCGTCTCAATGGATTTCGACGGAGCCCTATTTAAAGTGAATGCGGCAGTATCTAAAGCATAGCCCCAAAATGATAGCGGTAAATAGGTAAGAGACATCATAGATCGCACCATATCTAATAGAGTGCGATTACGACGTTCGGACACACCATTACGCTGAGGTGTTCCAGGCGGCGTGAGTTGTGAAACTATTCCACATTTTCTTAAGTGTGTGCCAAATTCGTGACTCAAGTATTCTCCCCCACGATCTGATCGCAAGAACTTGATTTTCCTGTCACGTTGATTCTCAACCTCACTCTGAAATTCCTTGAAATTTTCAAAGGTCTCAGACTTGTGTTTCATTAAGTAGACATACCCATATCTACTCAAGTCATCAGTGAGGGTGAGAACATAACGATAGCCACCGCGAGCCTCAACACTCATTGGACCGCACACATCAGTATGTATGATTTCCAATAAGTTGGTTGCTCGCTCCATTGTTCCTGAGAACGGAGTCTTGGTCATTTTACCCATGAGGCATGGTTCGCACGTGTCAAATGATTCATAATCAAGAGACTCTAAAAGTCCATCTGCATGGAGCTTCTTCATGCGTTTGACACCTATGTGACCAAGGCGGCAGTGCCACAAGTATGTGGGACTATCATTATCAACCTTACATCCTTTGGTATTCACACTATGAATATGTGTAGCATTACGCTCGAGATTCATTAAGAATAAACCATTCACCATCGGAGCATGACCATAAAACATATCTCTCATATAAATAGAACAACCATTATTCTCGGATTTAATTGAGTAGCCATCTCGAATTAAACGAGATCCTGATACAATGTTCATGCTCAAAGCTGGCACTAAATAACAATTATTGAGGTTTAAAACTAATCCCGTAGGTAAATGTAGAGGTAGCGTGCGAAGGCGATCACATCGACCTTGGAACCATTCCCGACGCGCATCGTCACCTCGTCCTTCGCCAGTCTCCGCTTATTCCGCAACTCCTGCTTTGAGTTACAAATGTGAGCAACCGCACCGGTATCAAATACCCAGGAGCTACTACGAGTACTGGTAAGGTACACATCAATTACATGTATATCACATATACCTTTTGTGATGCCGGCCTTCTTGTCCGCTAAGTATTTGGGGCAGTTCCGCTTCCAGTGACCACTTCCCTTGCAATAAAAACAGTCAGTCTCGGGCTTGGGTCCATTCTTTGGCTTCTTCCCGGCAGCTTGCTTACCGGGCGCGGCAACTCCCTTGCCGTCCTTCTTGAAGTTCTTCTTACCCTTGCCTTTCTTGAACTTAGTGGTTTTATTCACCATCAACACTTGATGTTCCTTTTTGACTTCTACCTCTGCTGATTTCAGCATTGCAAATACTTCAGGAATGGTCTTTTCCATCCCCTGCATATTAAAGTTCATCACAAAGCTCTTGTAGCTCGGTGGAAGCGACTGAAGGATTCTGTCAATGACCGCGTCATCCGGGAGATTAACTCCCAGCTGAGTCAAGCGGTTATGCAACCCAGACATTTTGAGTATGTGCTCACTGACAGAACTATTTTCCTCCATCTTACAGCTGAAGAACTTGTTGGAGACTTCATATCTCTCGACCCGGGCATGAGCTTGGAAAACCATTTTCAGCTCTTCGAACATCTCATATGCTCCGTGTCGCTCAAAATGCTTTTGGAGCCCTGGTTCTAAGCTGTAAAGCATGCCGCACTAACGAGGGAGTAATCATCAGCACGTGTCTGCCAAGCGTTCATAACGTCTTGGTTCTGTGGGACGGGTGCGTCACCTAGCGGTGCTTCTAGGACATAATCTTTCTTGGCAGCTATGAGGATGATCCTCAGGTTCCGGACCCAGTCCGTATAGTTGCTGCCATCATCTTTCAGCTTGGTTTTCTCTAGGAACGCGTTGAAGTTGAGGACAACGTTGGCCATTTGATCTACAAGACATATTGTAAAGATTTTAGACTAAGTTCATGATAATTAAGTTCATCTAATTAAATTATTCAATGAACTCCCACTTAGATAGACATCCCTCCAGTCATCTAAGTATAACATGATCCGAGTTGACTAGGCCGTGTCCGATCATCACGTGAGACGGACTAGTCAACATCGGTGAACATCTTCATGTTGATCGTATCTTCTATACGACTCATGCTCGACCTTTCGGTCTTCTGTGTTCCGAGGCCATGTCTGTACATGCTAGGCTCGTCAAGTCAACCTAAGTGTATTGCGTGTGTAAATCTGTCTTACACCCGTTGTATGTGAACGTTGGAATTTATCACACCCGATCATCACGTGGTGCTTCGAAACAACAAACTATCGCAACGGCGCACAGTTCGGGGGAACACTTTCTTGAAATTATTATGAGGTATCATCTTATTTACTACCGTCGTTCTAAGTAAACAAGATGCAAAAAAACATGATAAACATCACATGCAATCAAATAATAGTGACATGATATGGCCAATATCATATAGCTCCTTTGATCTCCGTCTTGGGGCTCCATGATCATCTTGTCACCGGCATGACACCATGATCTCCATCATCATGATCTCCATCATCGTGTCTCCATGAAGTTGCTCGCCAACTATTACTTCTACTACTATGGCTAACACGTTTAGCAATAAAGTAAAGTAATTTACATGGCGTTTCTCAATGACATGCAGGTCATACAAAAAAATAAAGACAACTCCTATGGCTCCTGCCGGTTGTCATACTCATCGACATGCAAGTCGTGATTCCTATTACAAGAACATGATCAATCTCATACATCACATACATCATTCATCATTCATCACAACCTTTGGCCATATCACATCACAAAACACTTGCTGCAAAAACAAGTTAGACGTCCTCTAATTGTTGTTGCAAGTTTTTACGTGGCTGCTATAGGTTTCTAGCAAGAACGTTTCTTACCTACGCCAAAACCACAATGTGAATTGCCAATTTCTATTTACCCTTCATAAGGACCCTGTTCATCGAATCCGATCTGACTAAAGTGGGAGAGACAGACACCCGCCAGCCACCTTATGCAACTAGTGCATGTCAGTCGGTGGAACCGGTCTCACGTAAGCGTACGTGTAAGGTTGGTCCGGGCCGCTTCATCCCATGATGCCACCGAATCAAGATAAGACTAGTAACGACAAGCAAATTGACAATATCGACGCCCACAAGTTCTACTCGTGCATAGTAACCACGCATAGACCTGGCTCATGATGCCACTATTGGGGAACGTTGCAGAAAACAAAAAATTTCCTATGTTTCACCAAGATCAATCTATGGAGTCAACTAGCAACGAGAGGAGAGTGCATCTACATACCCTTGTAGATCGCGAGCGGAAGCGTTCAAGAGAACGGGGATGATGGAGTCGTACTCGCCGTGATCCAAATCACCGATGACCAAGTGCCGAACGGACGGCACCTCCGTGTTCAACACACGTACAGAGCGGATGACGTCTCCTCCTTCTTGATCCAGCAAGGGGGAAGGAGAGGTTGATGAAGATCCGGCAGCACGACGGCGTGGTGGTGGATGCATCAGTGATCGCAGCAGGGCTTCGCCGAGATTCCGCGAGAGGGAGAGGTGTAGCAGGGTAGAGGGAGGCGCCAAGACTTCAGGTGCGGCTGCCCTCCCTCCCCCCTTTCTATAGGCCCCCTGGGGGGCGCCGGCCCTGGAGATGGGATCTCCCAAGGGGGCGGCGGCCAAGGGGGTGGAGTGCCCCCCAAGGCAAGTGGAGGCGCCCCCTACCCTAGGGTTTCCAACCCTAGGCGCAGGGGGGCCCAAGGGGGGGTGCACCAGCCCACTATGGGCTGGTTCCCCTCCCCACTTCAGCCCATGGGGCCCTCCGGGATGGGTGGCCCCACCCGTTGGACCCCCAGGACCCATCCGATGGTCCCGGTACAATACCGGTGACCCCGAATCTTTCCCGATGGCCGAAACTACACTTCCTATATATAATTCTTCACCTCCGGACCATTCCGGAACTCCTCGTGACGTCTAGGATCTCATCCGGGACTCCGAACAACTTCCGGATTACTGCATACTCATATCTCTACAACCCTAGCGTCACCGAACCTTAAGTGTGTAGACCCTACGGGTTCGGGAGACACGTAAACATGACCGAGACGGCTCTCCGGCCAATAACCAACAGCGGGATCTGGATACCCATGTTGGCTCCCACATGCTCCTCGATGATCTCATCGGATGAACCACGATGTCAAGGACTTAATCAATCCCGTATTCAATTCCCTTTGTCAATCGGTACGTTACTTGCCCGAGACTCGATCGTCGGTATCCCAATACCTTGTTCAGTCTCGTTACCGGCAAGTCACTTTACTCATACCGTAATGCATGATCCCGTGATCAACCACTTGATCACATTGAGATCATTATGATGATGCATAACCGAGTGGGCCCAGAGATACCTCTCAGTCATACGGAGTGACAAATCCCAGTCTCGATTCGTGCCAACCCAACAGACACTTTCGGAGACACCTGTAATGTACCTTTATAGTCACCCAGTTACGTAGTGACGTTTGGCACACCCAAAGCACTCCTACGGTATCCGGGAGTTGCACAATCTCATGGTGTAAGGAAATGATACTTGACATTCAGAAAAGCTACAGCAAACGAACTGCACGATCTTTGAGCTAAGCTTAGGTTTGGGTCTTGTCCATCACATCATTCTCCTAATGATGTGATCCCGTTATCAATGACATCCCCATGTCCATAGCCAGGAAACCATGACTATCTGTTGATCAACGAGCTAGTCAACTAGAGGCTCACTAGGGACACATTGTGGTCTATGTATTCACACATGTATTATGATTTCTGGATAATACAATTATAGCATGAATAATAGACAATTATCATGAACAAGGAAATATAATAATCATTTTATTATTGCCTCTAGGGCATATTTCCAACAGCACCTTGGATGGTGGAGTAGGGGAGCGGAGACTTGGAACTTGTAATGCACTAGCAGTACAAGGAGAATCCATACAGATGCTCCGTTTACTTTGCTGCAAAGGACCACCATCATCGTCTTCCTTACTATTTTCCTTCCTCTTTTTTGATTTTGCCTTGTCAAGTCAAACCCACAAGAAAAAGGAATAAAATTTGCTCTTCAGAACTCATTGATGCATGATACTGACGAACACTACTTTCATGTAAGACAGTCGCATGATAGGAGGATGGAATATGTATGAAAAATAGGACGGCATGACATATTGACATGTATGATGTATAAAGTGTAAACTAAGCACAAGGTGTTTGGACTAGTTAGAAGCATGCAAGCTAGAAACCATATGAAAGATGAAACCAATATCACTCTACCAAATTAAAAGGGTGGCCTAACAAATGTATTTGACCAAATTAGAAGCAATACATAGCAACATGCTAGAAATAATATGCAATATGCAAAGAATAAAGGTGTCTCATCGTAAGTGATTGATGCATGATACAGAAGAGAGGTAGTTTCATGTAAGAACATGGTTAACACATAGATGTAGTGTATACCAAAAATAGGAAGGCATGTCATATTCACAGGTATAATGTGTAAACTAAGCAGATGCAATTTACCCTAATTAGAAGCATTACAATCTAGACACTGTATGCAACATGCAACCACATATCACACTGCAAAGTTAGCGCAAGCACCTGCGATGGTGGTGTAGGGGAAGTGCGGTCTTCAAGTACAGAGCTACATTCAATATCTTCATTTAGGCTTGATGTTTCTTGAGAATCATGTGGAGAGGATGAAACTGCACTCTTTATAAGTGTTGGGGAACGTAGTAATTTCAAAAAAATTCCTACGCACACGCAAGATCATGGTGATGCATAGCAACGAGAGGGGAGAGTGTTGTCCACGTACCCTCTAGACCGAAAGCGGAAACATTAGCACAACGTGGTTGACGTACGGCACCTCCGAGTTTAGCACACGTTCAGCCCGATGACGTCCCTCGAACTCTGATCCAGCCGAGTGTTGAGGGAGAGTTTCGTCAGCACAATGGCGTGGTGGCAATGTTGATATTCTACCGACGCAGGGCTTCGCCTAAGCACCGCTATAGTAATATCGAGGTGGAATATGGTGGAGGGGGGCACCGCACACGGCTAAAAGATCAAATGCTCAATTGTTGTATCTATGGGGTGCCCCCTGCCCCCGTATATAAAGGAGCAAGGGGGGTTGCGGCTGGCCAGGGAGGAGGCGTGCCAGGAGGAGTCCTACTCCCACCGGGAGTAGGATCCCCCCTTTCCTAGTTGGATTAGGACTTGGGAGAAGGAAAGAGAGAGGGGGACAAGGAAAGAGGGGGTCGGCCCCCTTGCCCTAAACCAATTCAGTTTGGGCCTTGGGGGGGCGCCCCACACTCCCCTTGCTGCCCTCTACTTCCACTAAGGCCCATTAAGCCCCCGGGGGGTTCCAGTAACCTCCCGGTACTCTGGTAAAATCCCGATTTCACCCGGAACACTTCCGATATCCAAACATAGGCTTCCAATATATCAATCTTCATGTCTCGACCATTTCGAGACTCCTCGTCATGTCCGTGATCACATTCCGGACTCCGAACAACCTTCGGTACATCAAAACATATAAACTCATAATATAGCTGTCATCGAAACATTAAGCGTGCGGACCCTATGGGTTCGAGAACTATGTAGACATGACTGAGACATGTCTCCGGTCAATAACCAATAGCAGAACCTGGATGCTCATATTGGCTCCCACATATTCTACGAAGATCTTTTATCGGTCAAACCGCATAACAACATACGTTGTTCCCTTTATCATCGGTATGTTACTTGCCCGAGATTTGATCATCGGTATCTCAATACCTAGTTCAATCTCGTTACCGGCAAGTCTCTTTACTCGTTTCGTAATACATCAGCCTGCAACTAACTCATTAGTTGCAATGCTTGCAAGGCTTAAGTGATGTGCATTACCGAGAGGGCCCAGAGATACCTCTCCGACAACCAGAGTGACAAATCCTAATCTCGAAAAACGCCAACCCAACAAGTACCTTTGGAGACACCTGTAGAGCACCTTTATAATCACCCAGTTATGTTGTGACGTTTGGTAGCACACAAAGTGTTCCTCCGGTAAACGGGAGTTGCATAATCTCATAGTCATAGGAACATGTATAAGTCATGAAGAAAGCAATAGCAACATACTAAACTATCGGGTGCTAAGCTAACAGAATGGGTCATGTCAATCACATCATTCTTCTAATGATGTGACCCTGTTAATCAAATGACAACTCATGTCCATGGTTAGGAAACATAACCATCTTTGATCAACGAGCTAGTCAAGTAGAGGCATACTAGTGACAACCTGTTTGTCTATGTATTCACACATGTATTATGTTTCCGGTTAATACAATTCTAGCATGAATAATAAACATTTATCATGATATAAGGAAATAAATAATAACTTTATTATTGCCTCTAGGGCATATTTCCTTCAGTCTCCCACTTGCACTAGAGTCAATAATCTAGATTACAAAGTAATGATTCTAACACCCATGGAGCCTTGGTGCTGATCATGTTTTGCTCGTGGGAGAGGCTTAGTCAATGGATCTACAACATTTAGATCCGTATGTATCTTGCAAATTTCTATGTCTCCCACCTGGACTAGATCCCGGATGGAATTGAAGTGTCTCTTGATGTGCTTGGTTCTCTTGTGAAATCTGGATTCCTTCGCTAAGGCAATTGCACCAGTATTGTCACAAAAAGATTTTCATTGGACCCGATGCACTAGGTATGACACCTAGATCGGATATGAACTCCTTCATCCAGACTCCTTCATTTGCTGCTTCCGAAGCAGCTATGTATTCCGCTTCACATGTAGATCCCGCCACAACGCTTTGTTTAGAACTGCACCAACTTACAGCTCCACCGTTCATTGTAAACATGTATCCGGTTTGTGATTTAGAATCGTCTGGATCAGTGTCAAAGCTTGCATCAACGTAACCGTTTACGATGAGCTCTTTATCACCTCCATAAACGAGAAACATATCCTTAGTCCTTTTCAGGTATTTCAGGATGTTCTTGACTGCTGTCCAGTGATCCACTCCTGGATTACTTTGGTACCTCCCTGCTAGACTTATAGCAAGGCATACATCAGGTCTGGTACACAGCATTGCATACATGATAGAGCCTATGGCTGAAGCATAGGGAACATCTTTCATTTTCTCTCTATCTTCTACAGTGGTCGGGCATTGAGTCTTACTCAACTTCACACCTTGTAACATAGGCAAGAACCCTTTCTTTGCTTGATCCATATTGAACTTCTTCAAAACTTTGTCAAGGTATGTGCTTTGTGAAAGTCCAATTAAGCGTCTTGATCTATCTCTATAGATCTTGATGCCCAATATGTAAGCAGCTTCACCGAGGTCTTTCATTGAAAAACTTTTATTCAAGTATCCCTTTATGCTATCCAGAAATTCTATATCATTTCCAATCAGCAATATGTCATCCACATATAATATCAGAAATGCTACAGAGCTCCCACTCACTTTCTTGTAAATACATGCTTCTCCAAAAGTCTGTATAAAACCAAATGCTTTGATCACACTATCAAAACGTTTATTCCAACTCCGAGAGGCTTGCACCAGTCCATAAATGGATCGTTGGAGCTTGCCGACTTTGTTAGCTCCCTTTGGATCGACAAAACCTTCCAGTTGCATCATATATAACTCTTCTTCCAGAAATACATTCAGGAATGCAGTTTTAACATCCATTTGACAAATTTCATAATCATAAAATGCAACAATTGCTAACAAGATTCGGACAGACTTAAGCATCGCTATGGGTGATAAAGTCTCATCATAGTCAATCCCTTGAACTTGTCGAAAACCTTTCGCAACAAGTCGAGCTTTGTAGACAGTAACATTACCGTCAGTCTTCTTCTTGAAGATCCATTTATTCTCAATTGCTTGTCGATCATCGGACAAGTCAACCAAAGTCCATACTTTGTTCTATACATGGATCCCATCTAAAATTTCATGGCCTCAAGCCATTTTGCAGAATCTGGGCTCACCATCTCTTCTTCATAGTTCGTAGGTTCATCATGATCTAGTAGCATGACTTCCATAACGGGATTACCGTACCACTCTGGTGTGGATCTTACTCTGGTTGATCTACGAGGTTCAGTAGTAACTTGATCTGAAGTTCCATGATCATCATCATTAACTTCCTCACTAATGGTGTAGGCGTCACAGAAACCGGTTTCTGTGATGAACTACTTTCCAATAGAGGAGCAGGTATAGTTACCTCATCAAGTTCCACTTTCCTCCCACTCACTTCTTTTGAGAGAAACTCCTTCTCTAGAAAGGATCCATTCTTAGCAACGAATGTCTTGCCTTCAGATCTGTGATAGAAGATGTACGCAACAGTCTCCTTTGAGTATCCTATGAAGACACATTTCTCCGATTTGGGTTTGAGCTTATCAGGTTGAAGCTTTTTCACATAAGCATCGCAGCTCCAAACTTTCAGAATCGACAACTTTGGTTTCTTGCCAAACCACAATTCATAAGGCGTCGTCTCAATAGATTTCGATGGTGCCCTATTTAATGTGAATGCGGTCGTCTCTAAAGCATAACCCCAAAATGATAGCGGTAAATCTGTAAGAGACATCATAGATCACACCATATCTAGTAAAGTATGATTACGACGTTCGGACACACCATTACGCTATGGTGTTCCAGGTGGCGTGAGTTGCGAAACTATTCCGCATTGTTTCAAATGTAGACCAAACTCGTAACTCAAATATTCTCCTCCACGATCAGATCATAGAAACTTTATTTTCTTGTTACAATGATTTTCAACTTCACTTTGAAATTCTTTGAACTTTTCAAATGTTTCAGACTTATGCTTCATTAACTAGATATACCCATATCTGCTTAAATCATCTGCGAAGGTGAGAAAATAACGATATCCGCCACGAGCCTCAACATTCATCGGACCACATACATCTGTATGTATGATTTCCAACAAATCTATTGCTCTCTCCATAGTTCCGGAGAATGGCGTTTTAGTCATCTTGCCCACGAGGCACAATTTGCAAGTACCAAGTGATTCATAATCAAGTGGTTCCAAAAGTCCATCAGTATGGAGTTTCTTCATGCACTTTACACAGATATGACCTAAATGGCAGTGCCACAAATAAGTTGCACTATCATTATCAACTCTGCATCTTTTGGCTTCAACATTATGAATATGTGTATCACTACTATCGAGATTCATCAAAAATAGACCACTCTTCAAGGGTGCATGACCATAAAAGATATTACTCATATAAATAGAACAACAATTATTCTCTGATTTAAATGAATAACCGTCTCGCATCAAACAAGATCCAGATATAATGTTCATGCTCAACGCTGGCACCAAATAACAATTATTTAGGTCTAATACTAATCCCGAAGGTAGATGTAGAGGTAGCGTGCCGACAACGATCACATCAACTTTGGAACCATTTCCCATGCGCATTGTCACCTCGTCCTTTGCCAGTGTTCGCTTAATCCGTTGTCCCTGTTTCGAGTTCCAAATATTAGCAACAGAACCAGTATCAAATACCCAGGTGCTACTGCGAGCTCTAGTAAGGTACCACTACAAAAAAAAGACACATCCGTGACATTTTGGGCCGAACGAAAAAAAATTCTGTCATACATATGACACTTCTATGACGATAATTGTGAGAAAACCCGGTATCATCATAGATGTGGTGGGCTCCTACTTCTATGACAAAAAGTCATGACAAAAAATGGGCTTTTCATCCTAGGCGGGCCGGAGACGCAGCTGCATGACATTCTTTGGGCCGTCCATGACGGAAAAAACCGTCGTAGAAGCGAGGGGGAGGAAAATTTCGGGGAGTTCCCAGTTACGGTGGGAGGTCGGGGGCCGAGCAATGCGTGTTTCTCTCCTACACATACGCGCGTGTGTGCGAGGCGTTGGCTCTAACTGAACCCGAGCAAGGCGTTGGGCTCTAACTGAACCCGAGTGATTGCACTGCAGGCTACGCGTTACTGAACCCGAGCGATCGATCGATGGTTGTTAACTGAACCCGATTGAGCGATTCCTTCGCTACTGCTGCTAACTGAAGCCGATCGATGCTGCCTCTGGATGAACAGTGAGTGTTGCGGGGGGTTTGGATGAACAGTTCCCGGTGGGGGTGGATGAACAGGATCCCGTGGTGTTGCCTCTGGATGAACAGGACCCCGATCGATCGAGCCGGTTGGGGCTGGATGAACATGACCCCGTGGAGGGCTGGATGAACAGGACCACCCCGTGGAGGGAAGGATGAACAGTAGACGGTGGAGGCCAGGATGAACAGTAGCCCGTGGAGGGGTGGTTGAATAGGAGCCCGTGGAGAGGACTGGTGGAACAGTAGCCGGTGGAGTAGCGCACGGTGGAGGCTGGATGAACAGGAGCTCGTGGATGAACAGTCGCAGGTGGAGGCTGGAGGAGGTCGATGGTGGATGAACAGTAGCTCATGGAGGCTGGAGGGGGTCGACGGTGAAGATGAACAGTATCCCGTGGAGTCCCGTTTTGCGGTACGCCACACCCCTCCCGATGAACAGGACCCCCGTTTCGACCGTAGCGCTCCAACACAAGTATGTTTCGTCCGTTTTGCGGTATGCCACACCCCTCCCGATCAACAGGACCCCCGTTTCGACCGTAGGAGGTCTGTTTCCTCCATTTTGCGGTACGCCAGACCCCTCCCGATGAACAGGATCCCGTTTCAAACGTCGCCGGTCGAACACAAGGCCGTTTCCTCCATTTTGCGGTATGCCAGGCCTCGTTTCCATCGCCTGTTCCGTCCAAGCCCTCTCGATGAACATGACCACGCATTCCGTTCCGACCCAGCCGGTTGGCTCCCACGCATTCCGTTGCCTCCCCATGAACACGACGCATTCCGTTGCCTCCCCATGAACAGACACATTCCGTTGCCTCCCCATGAACACGATGACGATGATGTTTCTCCATTCCGACCCAGCCATGTATAGGAGCCCTGGCCGTACGTATGCGCGAGTAGGCGTTCGAGACCCCGCCCGTATGTACACATACATGGCCGTATTTTCTTTCTTGCACCCTGGCCGCTGTACGTACGTGTACATGCTACGTGCGCGCCTCTACTACGACATGTGCGCGCCTCTACTACGACACGTGCGCGCCTCTACATCGACCAGTATGTACGTACATGTTCACGACCAGAATGACAATGCTACGTATGCTTCGACCAGGTGGGTCCCGACTGTCAGGCACTTCCTTGCCTGCGAAGATGTAGCTGGTGGGTCCCAGCAGTTAGGGGGCGAAACGTTTTTTTGCCCGGACGCACTTCCTTGCGTGCAAAGATGTAGCTTGTGGGTCCCAGCAGTCAGGGGAAACGTTTTTTCGCGAAATACAGTGGCTCGTCCGATGGGTCCCAGCTGTCAGGTGGAGGAATCATTATTTTCCGCGTAATAAGGAGGCACTTCCTTACTGCGGCCGTGGACCCAGCTGTCAGCCTCTCCACGTACAGTCCACGTCTGATGGAAGTCGTTCCTTGACCACGTTGACCACGCCGTGCCGAGAGCACCAGGGCGGTGGACGACGGCGAGGCCTAGGAAGGGGACGACACGGAGGCTGGGAAGACTCGACAGTTGTTTCCCACGCGAAGGGGAGTACGACTGTATGAGGGTTTACTGGTTCCTCTACCATCGCTGGAGAATAAAAGCAGGTGTGGGTGAGTAGAGGGATGGCTAGGCCAGCGATGGGAGTACGGTCGGGCGGTGAGACCTGCGCGAAAGCACAGCCGGCCGCGAGGAGGAGGGAGCAGGCAGTCCCACCGGCGCTTGTTTGAGGGGCTGGAGCAGGAAGAGCGGAGATTGAAGAAGCACGACGGCCGTTGGATGGACATCCAACAGGCAGTGCTTGTGCGTCAACCTTTTTTTAGGAAAGCCTCAAATCTGTGGAAAACAGCATACAACCCATCTGCCATTATTTCTAATAATTTACAACCCATTTACTAATTCTTAAGGTTTTTTTGGAGCCCATATTCTTTTTGTTAGCATTACAGCCCATATTGTGCCAACGGTTAAAAAATTATACGAATTTTTGTATATTTCGGTGCGGTCTGAACTGTTTTTAATACTGAAATTTCGACTCACACTCAAACTGATTTTAAAAATAAATGTATATCAATATAAAATCCAACAAATTCTCCACGCATAAAAATTAATGTAATTTAAAATCTTGAAATGGAAAAAAGTTGTTTGAAACTAATTGCCCGTTTGATGTGTTTTAAAAATGTACAACCCATTTCCCATTACTGATGGGCCATTTTATCGGCCAGCCGAATGAAAGCTCTCCTCATCTTGAAAGATTTGCAGCCCAACAGGCCTGACAAAGCGACTTACTTGGCAAATCACAAAAAAACTGGGCTGTGGCCGTGGACCCAGCTGTCAGCCTCTCCACGTACAGTACTCTTCTGATGGAAGTCGTTCCTTGACCATGTTGACCACGCCACGCGGAGAGCACCACGGCGGTGGACGACGGCGAGGCCTAGGAAGGGGACGACGCGGTAGTGGAAGCCCGCGCGGAGAGGATTACGAGGGTTCACTGGTTCGGCTGTGGTGTGAGGCTGCCGTCGCCGCAGGGCCTGGCCAGCAGTGGGAATAGTAGGGGGCGGTGAGGCCTCTGCGAAAGCACAGCCGGCCACGGGAGGAAGGAGCATGCGGCACGACCGGCGCTGCTTTGGGCGGCTGGAGCAAGAAGACCAGAGGTTGAAGAAGCACTACAGCCGTTGGATGGACATCGTACGGTCACTGGAGCTAGAATCGTTCAGATTGACTAAGTTGACAAAGCCCTTCGTCCTCGTCAACCTAGTAGGCCCACAAGTCAGCCTCCCAGCAAGGTGGGTCCTAGCTAGTCGGGGGAGTATTCATTTTTTTTGTGCGCAATAAGGAGGCACTTCTGGTGGGTCCGAGCTGATAGCGGGGGGAATGTTTTTTTCGCGAAATACGATGGCCCGTCTGGTGGGTCCCAGCAGTCGGGGGGAAATGATTTTTTCGCAAAATACTAGTGGCCCGTCCGGTGGGTCCCTGCTGTTAGGTGGAGGAATCATTATTTTCCGCGTAATAAGGAGGCACTTCCTTGCTGTCGCCGTAGACCCAGCTGTCAGCCTCTCCACGTACAGTCCACATCCGATGGAAGTCGTTCCTTGACCACATTGACCACGCCGCGCCGAGAGCACCAGGGCGGTGGACGACGGCGAGGCCTAGGAAGGGGACGACGCGGAGCCGGGGAAGACGCGGTAGTGGATGCCCACGTGGAGAGGAGTATGAGGGTTCACCCGTTCGGCTGTGGTGTGAGGCTGCCGTCGCCGCGGGGCCTGGCCAGCGGTGGGAATAGTAGGGGGTGATGAGGCCTCCGCGGCAGCACAGCCGGCCACGGGAGGCAGGAGCAGGCGGCACGACCGGCACTGCTTTGGGCGGCTGGAGCAAGAAGACCAGAGGTTGAAGAAGCACTACGGCCGTTGGATGGACATCGTACAGTCACTGTAGCTAGAATTGTTTATATTGACTAAGTTGACAAAGCCCTTGGTACGTCAACTTAGTAGGCCCACAGGTCAGCTTCCGAAACCGTGCGCCCCAGAGGTCAGGGGGAGGAATCATTTTTTGGGCGGGTGAAGCTAGAATATCCGAGATTGAAGAAGAAGCACGACATCTGTTGGATGGACATCCAACGGCCACTGCTGCTAGAACCGTGTGTTGACTATAAGTTGACAAAGCCTTGCATGCGCGTCAACTCTGTTTTTTTTGGGGACGCGTCAACTTAGTAAGGCCAGAAGTGTGTGGCAGAGAACTTATAGCCCATTTGAGATTTGTAAGAATGTGTAGCCCATTTTTGAATTCTAATGGAATTTACTACAGCCCATGTACAGTTTGTTAAAAGTACAGCCCATTTCAAGCAAGCATTCAAAATAGAATTCAATAAAATTTCCCACATTTTGATGGGATCCGAAATATTTTTATCCCGAAATTTCTAGTCAGATTAAATACAATTTCAATATAAATTTATATTACGTAAAAATCCAACGAAACATTACGCTTGCAACAATTAATGAAATTAAAATTTTCAATATCCAAAAATAATATTTTATAAAGTAATCACGTGTTTGGTGCATTTTTTATAGTTACTGCCCAGTTTTTATAATTACATCCCATTTATTATTTCTTAAAGCCCATTTTCTTGTTAAGCCTAATGCATCCCTCCTAGGAAAGATTTGCAGCCCAGCGGGGCGGAGAATAACAACTTGACCTTGCCTGGGTATTCCTAAAAAAAGTATAGATGGGCTAGCCATTTTCAGCTTGAAAGAAATTAATATCTGGGCTGGATATCTGGCCTGGGCTAGACGGGCCACAGCCCGCCCAGTTAATACCTGCAGCGATGTTTTCGTTGTAGTTCAGAGGAGAAAAAATAATATCTGGGCTAAACATTGAAAAACTCTGCAGTGCTCACACCTCAAAAACACAAATACTGCTCGAGCTGCTTGGTCCCAGCTGTCGGCCGCTTCTTGTGCAATTCTCTTGTTTATTGACTAATACATAGGTTGACAATGGTGTGGGACCGTGATGTCAGGAAACCAGGGGAATCAAAATAAATTACTCCAGCGAGCGCTTCCACCTCTACCTCATTGTCTCCCGTGGAAACCCCTTTCCTCCCTTTTTTTTGCTCGGGCAAGGACCAATGCATGCAGCACGTTGTCGGCGTTCTGGGAACGGGGGTCCCCAGACTTGCCTGCCGGCGGCGTGGCTCAAAGGGGGGCCCAGCACGGCATGTATTCACCTACACAAACCCAAGACCCTCGCGAGGGGCCAAGCCTCGCGGGGCGGACGACGTGGAGCTTCCTCGGGCACGGCCTCGTCAGGCTGGCTCACAAGGAGGCGGAGAGATCAAGGTGGGGTACCTCACGAGGTGCCCGTGACGCAAGCCATGACGACCGGGGGCGCCAGCCGGGTGCCAGCCCGCGCAGCGTCCTCCTTTCCTCTTTGGTGCAAAGGGGGCAAGCGCAGCCGCGGAGTACCGAGGCATCAGGCAAAGGTTGCCATTTCTGTGCAACGAGACCACGACCAGGAGGACTACGAGACGGAGGTCAACGTGGAGCCCAAGACGGCGTCATCACCAGAGCTTTGCGCAGGCGAAGACTACTTTTGTCAGGATAGCTGATACTTGCTGTCCCCCTTCAAATTAGCCCGCCATTGTTGGCTCCATTCCCACTCGATATTTGGGAAGAGGACCAGGGCCTCTATAAATAGGACCAGCCACCCACATAGCAAGAGGTCGGTTGGCTAGGGGCAGAGAGAGAGAGAGAAGGTGACTGAACTCCACCGAGAAGTTCATCCCCCCAGCCAAGAACAGACCCTCGCGAGGCTGTTCTTCCTTGTATTGTTCATCATCATCAGCCCAAGAGGCAATCCACCACAGCACACACTTGAGTAGGGTATTACACTACATCGATGGCCCAAACCAGTATGAACCCTGTGTTCGAACCTCAAGGGTCTGCCGGAACCCAAAATCCGACATTTGGCGCGCCAGGTAGGGGTGCGCCGGGATTCGTCTTCCACCGCCCCGTTCTCCTCCGACCATCACGCCCATGTCTGACGCTCGTCGGGCCCGCGCCGAGCGCCGGGCCGCACTCGCTTCCTGCGTCGCCCAGACGGCCCCTGTCGGCGGGCATCCACGCTGTTCCCCGTCACCTGCCGTCAACGCCGCCACCGGCCCGGCGGAGGACGAGCGGCAAGCATCGTCCCCGCATCCGTCCCTGCGGCAAGACGGCCGCACCGCAACTCCCTCGCTCACCCCAGCTGGTTCTTCGTCCCGCGCGCTCCGCGCGCCCATGGAGGCTTGGGCTGCACTCATTGCGGCAAACGAGCTCCTGCGCTACCGTCACGTCGATGACGTCTATGAAGAATGGCTCGACCGCGTCGCCGAGCTCGTCCGCGCCGCAGGGGGCTCCCCTGCGCCGTTCGTTCCGCTGCACCGCACCCTGCCCCGCGTGGGCGACGAGGCTCCGGCGGCGCCCCCGGCCGCCTCCGCCTCAAGAAGACGCCATGGCTCCACGACGCGTGGCCCCTGGGCGGAACCCGCTCCGCCAGGTGCCAGCGCGGCAAGAACAGAGCTGCCAAGAAGTCACATGCCCGCCAGAAGCTGCCCGGGCGCTCCCTGCTCCAGCACGTCGCGACCATGCTCCTGCTCCCGCGCGTCAAGACCCCGCACTGCTCCCAGCTGCTGCGCGTGGGGACATGCAAGATCAAGCTCCCCGTCACCCGAGGCCTCCCATGGCCACAGCAGGCTGCCACGCCTTCACCATCGAGCTACGCAACATCGCGTAGCCCGGCAAGTTCAAGCCAGACTTGCCTCCTCGCTACGACGGCACGGCTGACCCTATGGAGTTCCTCCAGCTCTACAAGCTGGGCATCGAGGCTAACCCGGAGAAGGTCAAGGCAGTGGAAGACATGAGCCCGCCGAAGTCCCTCAGAGAAATGCAGAAGCTCACGGGGCGCGTGACCGCGCTAGGGCGCTTCATCTCCAAGTTGGGGGAGCGAGCGCTACCCTTCTTCCAGCTAATGAAGAAAAAGGGGCCCTTCGAGTGGACTGAAGAGGCCGACAAGGCGTTTTCAGGATCTCTAGAGGTACCTGACCAGTCCATCGGTCATGGTGGCTCCGCGCCCTCAAGAGCCCCTGGTGCTTTACCTCGCCGCCACTCCCTACTCCGCCAGCGCGGCCTTGGTGGCAGTCAGAGAGGATCATTGAATCAAGACCGCGGCAGTGGCCCGGGACAAGGCGGAACAGGAACGGGGAAGGCCTACAGAAACCGCCACAACGGCTGAGGAGGGTCAGCCGCCGCAGCGGGGCGCACCGGAGGCGGAAGAGGCCCCACTCCCAGATGACCAGTCTCAGGAGGCCTCATTGCCTCAAGAGGCGCCAAGGTCTTCGAAGGGAGCCACCAGCACTGACGCACTCCCTCTCGTTGAGCACCCAGTGTACTTCGTCAGCACAATGCTGCGGGATGCAAGGGCACGGTACCCCATGCCTCAGAAACTCCTCCTCGCGCTGCTGGTGGCCTCGTGCAAGCTGCGGCACTATTTTTAGGGTCACCCCATCAAGGTCGTCTCATCATACCCCCTGGAGAGAGTGCTCAGGAGCCCCAATTCAGCTGGGAGGGTCGCTGAGTGGAACATAGAGCTACACGCGTTTCAGCTCAAATTCAGCACGACGAGGGTCATCAAGGGAGCGGCGTTGGCGGATTTTGTGGCAGAATGGACAGAGGCGCCAGGCCTCAAGGCCGACGAGGATTGGTCCCTGTCCCCAGGAAGCGAGGCGCCAGAAGGCTGGGTCATGTACTTCGATGGGGCGTTCTCTAGGCACGGCGCTGGGGCTAGGGCGGTGCATATATCGCAGGACAAGCTCTATTACGCCGTGCAGCTCCGCTTCCAGCAAGGTGAAAAGGTCTCCAACAACATAGCAGAGTATGAAGGTTTAATAGCGGGCTTGAAGGCCGCAGCTGCCCTGGGGGTGAAACGCCTCACCATCAATGGCGATTCGCAGCTCCTTGTCAATTTCTCCAACAAGGTGTACGAGCCGAAGGATGAGCACATGGAAGCCTACCTTGCAGAAGTCCGCAGGATGGAGAAGCAGTTCTGGGGGTTGGAGTTGCAGCATGTGCCTCGTGGCGCCAATCAGGTAGTCGATAACATCGCCAAACGCGCGTCCAGGCGGTTACCTCAGGAGCCTGGCGTTTTCGAGGAGCGGCTCTTCAAGCCTTCAGCCCTGCCATCATTATCAAACACGACTCAGCCCCGGGAGGAGCTCCCCCAGCCACCTGCCTCAGGAGCTCCGGCCTGTGGCCCAGCCTCGGGAGCACGCCTGCTCCTGACAATGGAACCTCAAGAGGGATGTTGGATCGCGGAGCTCCAAAGCTACTTAATGCAGGGGACCCTGGCGGAGAAGGAGGAGGAAGCAGAGCGAGTGGCACGCCAGGCCACGGCATACTGCATCAAAGATGGAGAGCTCTACCGGAAGCGACCAAACGATGTATCCCTACGCTGCATCTCCAGGGAGCAAGGGAAGGAACTACTGGAAGATATACACGGCGGAGACTGCGGACATCATTCATCATCACGGACCCTCGTCGGCAAGGCGTTCCGCAGTGGGTTTTATTGGCCCACCGCACTCAATGACGCCGTTGAACTAGTGAAAGCTTGTGAGGCCTGCCAGTTCCACGCTAAGCAGATCCATCAGCCAGCAGGGGGCTTGCAGACTATCTCCCTTTCGTGGCCATTCGCAGTCTGGGGCTGGACATCTTGGGCTCGTTTCCTCGGGCGCCAGGGGGCTACCGCTACCTCTACGTTGCCGTGGACAAGTTCACCAAGTGGGCTGAAGTAAAGGATGTCCACACCATTCCCGCGGGTTCCACGGTCAAGTTCATCAAGGGCATCGTGAGCCGGTTGGGGGTTCCGAATCGCATCATCACGGGCAACGGTTCGCAGTTCACCAGTAATCTGTTCAGAACATATTGTGCTAACCTTGGAACGCAGATATGCTACGCTTCAGTGGCGCACCCCCAAAGCAACAGCCAGGCCGAGCGGGTGAACGCGGAGGTCCTGAGGGGCCTCAAGACCAGGACGTTCAAGAAGAAGCTGGAGGCCTGTGGCAGAGGTTGGTACGACGAGCTTCAGTCTGTGCTGTGGTCCATCTGCACCACCGCGACCAAGCCGACTGGAGAGACCCCGTTCTTCCTGGTCTACGGAGCGGAAGCGGTCCTCCCTCACGAGGTGAGACGTCGCTCCGCGTGGGTCCTGGCGTTCGACGAGGCGCAGCAGGACGCCATGCGGGGGATGGACCTCGTGCTGGGGGAGGAATGTCGCCGAGAAGCCGCGCTGCGAGCGGCGAGGTACCAACAAGCGCTGTGGCGATATCGCTGCCGCAACATCCGCCCCAGGACTCTTGAGGTAGGAGACCTCGTGCTCAGGCAGGTTCTCTCCAGGGAGGGACTGCATAAGCTCTCTCCCATGTGGGAGGGCCCGTTCAAGGTTGGTCATGTTTCCAGGCCCGGCTCCGCGCACTTGGAGACTCAGGAGGGAGTGCCGGTCCAGAATGCATCAAACATCCAGCACCTCCGGAGGTTCTACCCCTAAAAAGGCCCAAAGCCTATGAAGCAAGGCGACTGCCTGTGAAGCTATCGCGTTTTGGAAAAGGCCCAGAGCCTGTGAAGCAAGGCGAGTGCCTGTGAAGCTATCGCGTTTTGGAAAAGACCCAGAGCCTATGAAGCAAGGCGAGTGCTTGTGAAGCTATCGCGTTTTGGAAAAGGCCCAGAGCCTGTGAAGCAAGGCGAGTGCCTGTGAAGCTATCGCGTTTTGGAAAAGGCCCAGAGCCTGTGAAGCAAGGCGAGTGCCTGTGAAGCTATCGCGTTTTGGAAAAGGCCCAGAGCCTGTGAAGCAAGGC
>NC_041380.1:106381859-106391386 GCF_002162155.2 Triticum dicoccoides | reverse complement strand
GAGCCTATGAAGCAAGGCGAGTGCTTGTGAAGCTATCGCGTTTTGGAAAAGGCCCAGAGCCTGTGAAGGAAGGCGAGTGCCTGTGAAGCTATCGCATTTTGGAAAAGGCCCAGAGCCTATGAAGCAAGGCGAGTGCCTGTGAAGCTATCGCGTTTTGGAAAAGGCCCAGAGCCTGTGAAGCAAGGCGAGTGCCTGTGAAGCTATCGCGTTTTGGAAAAGGCCCGGAGCCTGTGAAGAAGGCCAACGCCTGTGAAGCTCGCCACCCGTGACTCTCTCACGTAATAATGAGTTGGGGCTGTACACGCCCCGGAGTCTCAGGAGTGCCGGCCTCAGGCCCTAGGGCTCCCTCCCATGCCCAGTGGCAGCACTTAGCTCCGCGCTGGTGAGAAGACGTCGAAGACTAGATTAGGTGCCGGACGCGGCTTTTCATTTGCTTTCCGCAGTTGGCTTGTTCTTTCTCATTCGAAATTTTATTGAAGTTGTCACCGTCTTTGGCTTGCGGTTCTTCGACCTTTCATTCTCCTGCCTTGATTTCTCTGGTGCCAAGCCTCGTGAGGGGGGCAGCCGAGCGCCCTTGCGAGAGTCCCTATCCTAGTCATTCAAAGGGTTCGCGACCTGGGCCCCTTGCAGGAGCACCCCTCCAGTCCGTGCCCCTCGGGCACCGCGACACAGACACAGGGCCTGGGTTGGTCGCCCCCACGGCTGGGGCCGAGAACCACCCACGCGTGGGCACGTAGCCGGAAGGTACAATAAATAAAGCAAAATGATGATTAACAGCAATAACCCATACACGCCCCCGCGGGGCTCCACACTACTGTCCTTTTTACGCAGGAAAAAGGAAAAGGAAGAACAAATCTGGTGCAGCTCGCCTCGCACCGGCCCGCAGGGAAGCCCGAGCTGCCTCCGGAGCTCAGGCGGACTCCCTCTCGTGCTTCACCAGGGCGCGACGGTGGGCGGACACGCTACCACCTCCCAAGCAGACGCGACGGCATGGAGGCTGACCACGGCCACCACTAGAAGAGTCGCCGCTTGAAGAAGAACCGGAGAAGCTTGAAGAACCCTGAGCACCGCCTGCCGCGCGAGCGCTGCCCTCTCCGTCATCGCCGGAGCTGGGTTCCCAGCCGCGGTCGTCACCCTCGGGGCAACACCCTGCGCGGCGACCATCTTCCCCAAACACCCTCACGTAGAGGGTGGCATCACCGTCGAACTTGAAGTGTAGGGTGCACCGATGGCCCAGGCCGCGCGCGCGGGCAAACGACTGCCAACCGCGGGCCAGGGCTAGGCTCCTGGCTGCGGAGACCTCCAGTGAAACCCATAAGGCCCGGCTGCAGCAGCCGTCAGCCTGAAGCCAGAGGCCGCCCGGGGCGCCGGCCGGGAGTTCGCCAAGGAGGAAGCGAGGAAGAGGAAGCCGGGTGCTAGTCGGCTCCGCCGACCACATGACGAACTCCGGCAGCACCTCAGCAGCGCGGAAGCGCGGCATGGGGGGACGCGCAGCCGGAGCGCACCCCCCGGTCGCAGCAATCCGCCCGCCACCATGCTGGAAAGCGTCTCCGCGGCCGCGGGGAGCTGCCGTGGTGGCCACAGGATGTTTGCGGGGGCGCCCTCGGTCACGCTTGAGCGGAGGAGAGGCACGCCCAACCTGGCAAGCCTTCCCCTTCTCCGCGTTCGAGAACCTCCTCAACGGGGCCATGAAGAAGAAGGAGAAGCGAGGGGAGATAAACTGGAGGGGCGCGCGTCGATCAGTACTTATAGCTGGCGAGGGCCAACCGACGGCCCCCACGATCGCAGGTAATCATGACCTGTTTTGCATGCAGGGACTTGTCCCATCCCTGCAGTTGCCGAGGCGTCATGGGGAAGTGGAGACGCCCATGTCCAATCAACTGCCACACGGCGCCCAAGGCCGCAGGCTGTTAGGGCCCTCGGCGCTTCGCTCTTGCCCTTCCGCCTCCCTGCACGGCCAAGTCCGGGCGCGCCTTGGGCCCAGGGGCTACTGTCAGTGTTCTGGGAACGGGGGTCCCCAGACTTGCCTGCCTGCGGTGTGGCTCAAAGGGGGGCCCAGCACGGCCCGTCTTCACCTACAGAAACCCAAGACCCTCGCAAGGGGCCAAGCCTCGCGGGGCGGAGCTTCCTCAGGCACGGCCTCGTCAGGCTGGCTCACGAGGAGGCGGAGAGATCAAGGCGGGGTACCTCACGAGGTGCCCGTGACGCAAGCCATGACGACCGGGGGCGCCAGCCGGGTGCCAGCCCGCGCAGCGTCCTCCTTTCCTCTTTGGTGCAAAGGGGGCAAGCGCAGCCGCGGAGTACCGAGGCATCAGGCAAAGGTTGCCATTTCGGTGCAACGAGACAAAGACCAAGAGGACTACGAGACGGAGGTCACCGTGGAGCCCAAGACGGCGTCATCACCAGAGCTTTGCGCAGGCGAAGACTACTTTTGTCAGGATAGCTGATACTTGCTGTCCCCCTTCAAATTAGCCCGCCATTATTGGCTCCCTTCCCGCTCGATATTTGGGAAGAGGACCAGGGCCTCTATAAATAGGACCAGCCACCCACATAGCAAGAGGTCGGTTGGCTAGGGGCAGAGAGAGAGAGAGAGAGAAGGTGACTGTCGGTGTCAAAACCGGCGGATCTCGGGTAGGGGGTCCCTAACTGTGCGTCTAGGATCGATGGTAACAGGAGACAAGGGACATGATGTTTTTTACCCAGGTTCGGGCCCTCTCGATGGAGGTAATACCCTACTCCTGCTTGATTAATATTGATGATATGGGTAGTACTAGAGTAGATCTACCACGAGATCAAGGAGGCTAAACCCTAGAAGCTAGCCTATGGTATGATTATTGTATATATTGTATGTTCTATCGACTAGCCTGGCCTCGGTTTATATAATGCACCAGAGACCTAGGATAACAAGAGTCCTAGCCGAATACACCGGTGGGGTGGAGTCCTTGTCTTGATCGCCAAGTCTTGTGGAATCTTCCTTGTATGTGGCATCTGTCCGAACTGGCCCATGAGTATGCGGCCATGGGGGTCCTCGGCCCAATCCAACTGATCGGGAGACAATGTGATGAGTACCCCCTAGTCCAGGACACCGTCAGTAGCCCCCTGAACCGGTCTTCAAGTTAGGGACGCTCCTCGATTCTTCCGAACTGTTCTTCATCTTCGGTCGACGGTCTTGAAAACTGGTTCAACAAATCTTCTCATCTTCGATCTTGAGGATCGCCGAAATGCATTCGGCGAGTTTACACGTCGGGTATCTGAGGAGCCCCTTTAAGTTTCCGGCCTTTATCAATGCCTTGTTATTTTTATGCCACACCTCGGGTTTGAAGTTGTTCCCGGGAGGCAGTGTCCTCTTGCGTCCGAGCTCTAACGCCGGACTACATTCGAGGTATCTTTTGCGGTCGAGCACCAACGCCGGACCGCTTCCCAGCTCTAGCACCGGAATGTATCCGAGCTCCAACGCCGGACTATGTATCCAAGCTCCAACGCCGGACTGTATATCCGAGCTCCAACGCCGAAATATATCCGAGCTCCAACACCGGACTGTGTCTAGGCTCCAATGCCGGACTATATCCGAGGTGCCATATCACCTTGGTTCAAAAAAGTTGAAGGAGTTTAGCCGAGCTTAATGCCGGAAATGCCCTCTATGGAGCCAGCCACTAGCGCCCGAGCTTTATGCCGAACTGCTTCTGAGGTGGCGCACCACCCCGACTATGGACCGATTTTTTGTCAATATTTTTTATTGGTGCAATTTATTCTCTGCCGAGATATATAGCCAGTAGCTCTCAAGGTGTGTATCGGTATAAAACCCGAGATGCACCTGAAGGATGACGTAAGACCGCTGATCCCAGTAGCCGCTGAGACTCAGGTTGATTTGCAAAATCGGCCTGAGGATCAAGTCCAAGCTCGTAAGAATACTTCGGGACACTAAAAGCGGCATGCTCAGTCCTCGAGACTCAGGTTGGGTGCGGCCGACCAACCTGAGGATCAAAATCTCCTCGGAAACTATATTGCACATAAAATTTTCTGCATTGGACAAGCAATGCAATAGCCCCCGAGACACTGGTCGGGTGGCAACACCAGATCAGGGGATCAATGTGCCCCTTTAATATTTGTGAATAATAAGCCCGAAGCCTAGTAGCCCTCGAGCCTTAATGCGGGCACGGGCGGCCAAATTAAGGATCAATATCCATAGTAAAATCACAAATTATGTGTAATGACTCTATGTATGCAAGTACTTTACATCATTAGTGCTCGGATCCGCATTGTACAAAACTTTGTTGACCGACCATCGGCTTCCACCTCCTCGGCCAGTAGCCGAGGAGTGTTTATCCTACTTTATAAAGCCTTTATGAGGGCAAAGATTTACAAAAAACAAGGCAATCTGGCCATACGGTTTTATAAACAAAGGTACGCGGAGAGATATGTTATATTACTGTTTAACAGTAGAAATGTCTTCCAAAGAAAATAGTCCCGCTATCGGTTCCTTTCTTTGGGTTGTCGTGCTAAGCATGATCATTAAACCTCAGCTCTAATTTAAGAGCAAAATATCAAGGATTTAGTTTGGGAGGCCAGTTAATAGCCCCCGGTAGTGTTCGGCGACAGTCGGGGTCAAGCCATTAACACTTCGACCAATGTTATGAACGGCATGTTATTTAACATAGTCATCAGATCGCTGACCAGTTTACGCTTATTGTGACAGTCAGTTTTCGGCTTTCTCCACTGAGGTGCTTAACCATGTGAGCTGGAAGCACAATCGCAGTGGTTCTCCCTTTGCACGCCTAGCCGAACAAAACGGAACGTAGGAAGCAAGTGCAGGAGCCGGGCAACCCAACTATTGACCGAAGACACAATTCGAAACTGATGCATATATAGCAATATTTGAGAATGTTTTTGCCGAATCCCTAAAAGGTGTCCGGCGTTGCACTGCGAGACAAATGCTGGAAAAGCACAAATAGTTTTAAAAGTGCCAAAAAGCTTGGAAAACCAAGAAACGTCAGTAAAAACATGACATCCGAACAATATCAAGTGTTCGGTGCCAATCCGAAAGTTGGTCATAGAAAAAAGAAGTGCTTCTGTCGTGTTTTAACATGATATATCCTATCTCAAGACTTCGAGCGGGTCAGCCTACGGCTTCAACCTCCTATCCCGAGGGCGGAGTACTTCTCATCAGGCCAGTTTAGCAAACTAAACTCTAGCGGCTTTGAGAGAGAAATTAGGCTCCCCGGCTAGTGACCGCACACTCGTGTCGAAAAAAGGAGTGATAAATAATAATAATAAAACTTTGCAACGACTAAGAAGAAGAACACTTATTATAAGACGGCTCAAATAAACTTAAGAGCCCCCAAGTGACTTGGGTAGGAGAATGATTGCATGTACCGAAGTACTTATATCATATCTATGTTCAACCGAACTTTAAACGCGTCTTAACCGACCGTCGGCTTCTCCCTCTTTGGTCAAGGACCGAAAAGTGTTATGTACTCCATCGGTCGAGAATATCGACGGTGTTTCCAATAACCAGGCAATCAGGCCATAAGGCTGTAACAGACAAAGCGCGCTCAGGGAACTTATGCTATATTACTGCGAAGAGTAAGAAGCATCTTCGAAGAAAATAGTACCCCCACCGATACCTTTCTTCGGTGCTCATTGTTATTATGAGACTTGTGCAATAGATTTTTTGTACTCATGAGTTCCGTTGTGTGCCGACCATCATTGAATAACTATAAGAGCGCTAGCTTTCGGCTTCACCCAGTCTGAGGTCCGGCTCGGGTGACCCAATCGTGACAATCGCAGAGGTGCTCCCTTTACTCCCTAGCCGAACAATCGGGGACGTAGGGGTAAATAGGAGCGAGGCAACCCAGCTTGCAAATTGCTTAAGTCAATATGGTGCATATTGTGGCGTTATATACGAACAAGGAATGAAGCCGTACAAGTATAATCATATGCAACAGGAAAAGCTTCATAAAGGAAGCCCCCAAGTAAACGGGGTATTTGAATTTATGCGTCACAAACAAAGTTTGGACAAGGAAATTTTTTAGAAGCAACTTTTTTCCAAAAAAGTATAATGCTTGGTCGAACCGAACGCAAGTTAGAAATTAAAGCTTTGAGCATGAAAGTGACTTAGCTGGTTAATGTATTCGATATTGATGACGCGGTCTGAGCTTGATGCGGGGCAAGGTTCCATCCCTCAAGCCGGTCCCGAGGTGGCGGAGCGGAGAGCTTGACAAGCCGAAGTGGTGACATAGCACGGTCAATGTAGACCAGCAGAGTGACGCTGAAGTCCCGGGATCATTTTCCTGTGCACAAAAAATAGTGCAAACCGGAAATAATAGTAATAATGATAAATAATAAAAAAGGTTGCATGATAAATAATTTATGCAAAGTGAGTAATAAAAGAAATATGGCCTGGCGCCGAAGTCATTGTCGATGTAGGGTGTCGGCGTGATGGACACCAACTTGAAGAAGCAATAGTGCGGCCCTGTCGATGCAGGTCGTGATGTCGTCGATGCCGGCTTGATGAAGCGACCGTGCGGCGATGCCAGTATGCCCGCTCCGTGTAATTCGCGGGGCGGCGATGTTGGTGATGATTTATCCTTCGCGATGCCGGACTCTTGTTCGGCTTGCCGAGATGATGATCCGAAGAAGTTGAGCTCGGCTCAACAAAGTGAC
Organism: Triticum dicoccoides; assembly: GCF_002162155.2. Classification (NCBI taxonomy): domain Eukaryota; kingdom Viridiplantae; phylum Streptophyta; class Magnoliopsida; order Poales; family Poaceae; genus Triticum; species Triticum dicoccoides. The sequence goes on along the minus strand of NC_041380.1, from coordinate 106,384,723 downwards.
GCCGTGTCTAGCGCAGGTCGGCAGCCATGGAGTAATATTGCCGGACTGGTTTGACACCAGCATGATGTTGAAGATCATGTTCAAAAGATCTTGTAGTTAGTGGGATGTGTTCGGGAACAAAACACAATACCCCATACAAAACTTCCTTCAAAAGGGATGTCTGAAATCCTGTTCATAAAAAAGATGAACTCGGGTCGGATTCGTTTTCGCGCAGAAAACAGATCCGAAAAGTGATGCACTAATCGGAAGGTTCCTGGAGTTTGGACGGTCGGATCGAGCCGAAATTTTGAGAGGTGGTAGATATAGGAATTCCTCAGCCGATCAACGGTTGGATCTTCCAAAGGACGTCTGAGCTAGAAGATGGACACCACGCCCTAAACTCATCCAAATTCCCGTCCAGATTTGACAGGGCTCCGGTATGTCGTGGATTGCCAGAGATTCCTCCATCGGAACTCGACGAAATTTTCCAGGGTTGTTGTAGACTCAATTCTGCACAATTCCACCAGAGCGATCGTCAAAGCGATACTCGAGGAGGTGGTGGTGGCAGATACGAGTTCGTTATCCAAAAAAACAGCACGGTCGCTTGAGGGCAATGTTGACGTTGAGCCCCCGAGCTCCATAGATGATTCCTCCGTGATCTTGATAGAGATCGGAGTTGATGTTTGATGAAGGCTCTCATCCGGACATGGTGATCCGAACACGGGGTGCAATTCTTGGTCGAACCAAGGTGACCAGTCGAGTTGGTGACGAAGATGCCGAAGTCGCAGTTGATCTGCAGGTGAGCCATCGATCCTTTTGTCGATCACACAGCGGAACTCTCAATGAAAGCACCAATGTCGGTGTCAAAACCGGCGGATCTCGGGTAGGGGGTCCCGAACTGTGCATCTAGGATCGATGGTAACAGGAGACAAGGGACAGGATGTTTTTTACCCAGGTTCGGGCCCTCTCAATGGAGGTAATACCCTACTCCTGCTTGATTAATATTGATGATATGGGTAGTACAAGAGTAGATCTACCACGAGATCAAGGAGGCTAAACCCTAGAAGCTAGCCTATGGTATGATTGTTGTATATATTGTATGTTCTATCGACTAGCCTGGCCTCGGTTTATATAATGCACCAGAGGCCTAGGATAACAAGAGTCCTAGCCGAATACGCCGGTGGGGTGGAGTCCTTGTCTTGATCGCCAAGTCTTGTGGAATCTTCCTTGTATGCGGCAGCTGTCCGAACTGGCCCATGAGTATGCGGCCATGGGGGTCCTCGGCCCAATCCAACTGATCGGGAGACGATGTGATGAGTACCCCCTAGTCCAGGACACCGTCAGTGACTGAACTCCACCGAGCAGTTCATCCCCCCAGCCAAGAACAGACCCTCGCGAGGCTGTTCTTCCTTGTATTGTTCATCATCATCAGCCCAAGAGGCAATCCACCACACCATACACTGGAGTAGGGTATTACACCACAACGGTGGCCCGAGCCAGTATAAACCCTGTGTTTCTTGTGTTGTTCTTTCCTTAGTTTTAGATCCTAACATGGCGGAGGGGTGCAGGTAGGTAGGAGGCGAAATCTCCGCGCGCACCCCAGTGTTCGAACCTCAAGGGTCTGCCGGAACCCGAAATCTGACACACGTCCATGCAGTTATTAGGCAAGAAATAAAAGCGCTTTGCATGCTATGAATTACGATGGCCTACATGGGTAGCTAATAAGGCATCCTCTTAACTACTGTGATTAAATGTTGTGTTTAGAAGAGAGAAATATTCTTGTTTTCCACCAATCTGCTTGCACCTATGTCGTGATGCACCTTCTAATACGACTTATTCACCTAGACGAAGGGAGTATAGTTTTATACATATATATATAATAAGGAGGCACTTGCGTACGTGAGGCTATGGACCTGGTGGGTCCCCATTGTCATCCTCTCCAAGTAAAGTCATCTCCTTGCCCGCGCGCGCTTTCCGCCCGAAACAGTCAGCGCTGCCCGCCCCGCTTCCCAATGCAGGCGATTGCTCTGCCTTCAAACGACACAAGTGCCGTCCGTCCGTCCATGTACCGCCCACATTAATGATATGTGGTTGCCGAGGCGGCTACTCTGGCGCCACACGTCCGTCCCTCCGCCCGCCCACCATTGCTATATAAACTGTTGCGCCGGCCATAGACGCAGTCATCCGCATCCGTTCCCTTTCTCCTGTCGACACCACTACTGCCCACCATGGCTTCCTCACACTCCAGCGCTCTTCGGGACGGGCAGACGACGGACCACAAGGAGATGGCAGCCATTGCTGCCGACCGGCTAGCCGGCAGGTAGCCGGAGGACGACGACGTCCCAATGGAGAACATGGTAGTCGACGATCCGGCGCCAACCCCCTCCTCCGCTCCATCCTCGCCGGTGCATTGCACCATGACCATCGGCGAGTCCCGTGCCCAATATATGGACAGTGTGAGGCAGATGCGTCAGGAGCAGTTCCGGGAGGCGCAGGCCGACGCCGCCTACAGCCACCATCTCCTCCAGGAGCACCTGCAGGCGGAGGAGCAGATCGCCGGGGAACGGGCGGAGTAGGAGGCGCTGCTCGACTCTTACCGCTCCGCCCGCAAGGGCCGCCTCGAGCGCTGGCGGTACCGCATGCGGGTGGTGGAGGCTGCGGCCGCCTACAAAGAGGATAGCAAAGAGGGCGATGAAGCAGGCGAGGCGTTATTTGGCGAGACCGAGGACGAGGCAGAGGACAATGCCAGCTCCGACAAGTCCCCGCTCCGCTGGCGTCGATGAGGCCCTGCTCCGCCGAGGCCCCGCGGCGCCAACAACGAGGCAGAGGACACCGCCGGCTCCGCCGAGGCCCCGCCCTGCCAACAACGAGGCAGAGGACATCAT
>NC_041380.1:106295745-106381540 GCF_002162155.2 Triticum dicoccoides | reverse complement strand
ATTTCCACCGCTCCGCTGAGGCGCCACCCGCCGGCAACGATACAGAGGACTTCGCCGGCTCCGCCGAGGCCCCGCCCCGCTGCCAACGAGGCTGCGCCACACAAAAAACGAGGAAGAGTAGAACATGGTAGGTCGCCGCCGCTCGGGTCCAAGTAAGGCCATCGCTGCTACCCTCCTGTTGAAGCCAAGCTAGGCGGGCTAACCATTGACGGTCGGTTAGCTTCTTGGCAGCGACATGGAGTCGGGGAGTTCTGCTGGAGAATAACGCTACTTCTACTCAACTGCTGGTGCAGTTGGCTGACTGACACGTGGGCCCAACAGGCCACCTGTCAGTTACGCAACTGCACCTGCAGTTAAGTCACTGAAGCTTCTGTTCGGCTCAGCGGGACACAGGTGGGTAGCTTCGGTTAATTAATTATACCTCCAGCGCACCCCTTTTTAGTTGAATGTATGAAATGTAATGAAATCTAGCATGTTTATATGAAATCCGACCGTGTATGAATGAATTTATTTCAATTAGTTCGAATTCCTGTATCACTGGCATTGGATGAACATGAAAAACAATATGTACTAGCATTATTCCCAGGGTGATCACCTCGTTTGCAGCAGTTTCACATGTACTCCCTCCGGTCATTTCTAGTCTGCATACAAGTTTTGTCTGCAGTCAAAGTATCTCTACTTTGACCAATCTTATACAAAAAAGTATGCACTTTCACAATGTGCGAAGTAAAAAGGAACAGAAGGAGTACAAAGAGTTTGAGCAGCTTTTTAGCGTTTATGTACATTGCAATCAAACACACAGGCCTGGCAATTCATAGAGAACATTCAAAACAATCGATGATTATGCATCTCAGCGACTCACATGTCAGAGGCAATATTTACTTCACAACTAAAGAATAAAGAAAAAATTGATCAACGCTGCTGACATCAAAGGGCATCCCATTCAAAAATATCAAACGCATGTCTTGCTAAAATCAGTGAGCAAAATTTGACAAGGTTGTCCCATTCCAAAATATCAAATGCCTACGATTGTGGAATGGGCAGGGTTTGCCATCAGTTCGGACATTGACATGGCACCTCGTGCTAAATAAACCAGCTGTTCTTTTTGTGCAGTTCCACCAAAATCAACCAAATTCGCGCGTAGCTTGTATGATTTCGCCCTTATATGTTGCAACGCCTTGAACTTATCGGCACCTCCTTTCTTGTGGTGGAAATGAATGATTCGATGTATTCATGAACATTTTGTGCAGTTCCCATTGAAATCAAGCTGAGCACCCCTGTTTGCACAAATACAAAAAAGTGATTAGTATAGAGCAAACTATACTATGAATTGACAGTTTCAACGGGCACATACATGGTCCATGTAGAGCACACTTTTAGAAAAATGGAACTCACCAGAAAGAATCCTAGAACAACATTGTACTTGTGCATCACAGCAAAAAAATGGAGATTTTGTCAGTCCTTCTGAGCTAAAGTTAGTTTGGTCTTGTGGGGAGTAATGTAACCATCCTTCAACTGCTCCTTCTGATGATAAGATAGACATGGCTTCTTCATCCTGGCATAATCGGAACTATTCACTTCACGTACTCCATATTCTTCTTCAAAGGAAGATGATCCTGTTGTGCAAAGACAAGAGGACTACTAAATGCTAGCATCACTGTTTTCTCGAAAAAAAGGAAAGGAAATATTTAAAATAGCACAGATGAAGCACTTCTCAAGGACAATATCACTTTTTCATGACAGTATCTAAATAGTAGCACAACACCAATAGAGATGACAAAGCTCAATCATATGGATGAAATCAGTGGGCGAGTACCAACCTTTGTCAGGAGGCTTATTGTGTAGAGCATACAGATGAAGCAATTCTCCGGAACCATCTTTTGCTATCTACGGTGGTGGCTGTGCTTACTATATACTCCTCGATTAGTTTAATGTTTCCAACATCTTCTTGTGCAGTTCCACTAAAATATATGGTATCTTCAAAGAAGATCCCTGTTTGCACAAGTAGAGATAATTGCATATTACATTAAGAGTGGCATCAAATCAGTAGCAAAACATTTGCTCGTTCCAGCCATAGCAATAAATTAAGATGCAAAACTATATCATTACTTGTGTCATCACAGTTCCAGTGCTTCATTATAGCACCCAGAGTTGATTTTTGTTTTTCTTCCCCTTGTTCTTCCCCTTCATCACTTGGTTCAATAACAAACAAGCTTCGCCTTCAATGTAAGATTTGGCATGTCAATTAGGGAGCACAAGTATAGTACTAAACTTAATTTTCTGATGAAAGTGGCAAAATACAGGCCAGCAGTTGTGAAATATCCTTATCTTACGTCAATGGGATATTACGGTGCACATACAGATTGGAAGTCTTGTCTCCATTTGTGCAGTTCACTAAAATCAAGCAACATTATCGTACAAGTAGCACAACATATGAATGCACACTGCAGAATCATGTAAAAGAAGGCTAGTACTGACCTCTCATGATGCAGAATTCAAACAACTCACAAGAAGAAGATGTGAACCAAATTCGCCTTAACGGATAGGAAGTAAGATCTCCTCTTGTGCAGTTCCACTAAGATCAAGCAATGAAGCAACGTTGTCGGTGTGAGATTTTGGTTGAACTGCACAAAACACTCTTAAAACAAAAGTGTTTTGTGCAGTGCAACAAAAGGTCACAATGGCAACGAGGTGAAGCAGATAACCCTGTTTACACAGAGGTGCAAAGGAAACAATTAGTGGTCAATAACGGTGGATGACACAGAAGCCAACAAAAAGAAGCATCTACCTTATCTAAATGGGAAAGAAAGCAATACAGTAGCATTTCTCAAATGGTAGCATTGATTAATATTAACATAGAGATTATATTAACAATAAAATTCATTAAACATGTAATTTGCTTTTAACTGTGGCATTGCATCAATTTTCCAGCGACATTATTAGAGGGTGTTTGTTTACAGGGACATTTTGGTGTAGGGACTAAAAAAACTCCGTGTCAGTCCCATCTAAACCAAAGAGGAGGGACTTTTAGGGACTAAAAGTGGGAATTTGGGACTAAATAAAGAAGACCCCGAGGGAGTCTTTTTGGGACTTTTTCCAACAGTTGCCCCTGCCACGCATCGCACCTTGTTTCTATTAGTTCATTACTAGGGGTAACATGGTCTTTTAGCATGTCATTTAATAACCTCTAGTCCATGTTTAGTCCCTGGAACCCAGCAGGTAGGGCTAGGGAGTTTTTAACCAAACAGGGCCTTAGATTAACAATAGCTACTGAGTTGCACGGGACAGTGGACGCACCAGCACCATGTGCATCTACCGATGTACTATGGTCATGCACAGTCTGTTGCAACAAAGAACAAACAACCAAGGAGCATATTTGTGTTGGTCCCAGTTTTGTTATCTTTAGACGCCTTTCCCTATGTGAGCGCAGCAAATCTAGTCCTGCTCAAACTCTACAGCCTTGTCCCTTCCTTTCCTTTTTGCAAAAGTACTTTCGCCCCTTCCTTTCCTCTTTCAACCACGTCCTAGATTTATGCGATACAACTTTCCCCACTACTTTCCCCCATTCTTTTCCTCTTTGAACCACGTCCTAGATTAATGCTATACAACTTTCCCCCTTCATTTCCTCTTTGAACCACGTCCTAGATTCATGCTATATACAACTTTTCGCACTACTTTCCCGCACTCCTTTCCTCTTTGAACCACGTCCTAGATTCATGGTATACATGCAGCTAGAGCAATGCATGTGGAGTAAGTAAATTATACCTTAAGGTTCTTGGGGCATGGTTCGGTGGGCGACGGGACGGCGGCGAAGAAGAAGGGGTCGGAGGCCCTCCCGCGCCGCCGCTGGGTGGAAAGTGAACAGCTACAAATGTGGACATCTCCAGAGCAACTTTAGATCTGGAGAGGGCGAGAGAGTGTGAAGAGAGCAACTACAAGCGCTGAGGCTCCAGCGGGAGAGGGCGAGAGAGTGTGAAGAGAGCAACTACAAGCGCTGAGGCTCTGGCGTGTATATATATACTGGAGAGAGAGTGTGAAGCGTGCAAACCCTAGAAAACATTTTGACCAGTCAAAGAATCCTCCTGGCACAAATTATGCTCAAGTGTAGTTATCACACCCGAGACCTCAAGTTTGATGAGCGAACAGGCTAACCAGCTACACAACCCTCCCATTATGTTCAACAAGAGGGAAAGAACCTTTTATACATTCCTGCATTCGTGTGACAAGCATGTCGTGTTTTTTGTGTGTGTGTGTGTGGGAGTCATTGGGATTTCAATCATAATCGTGTCATGTGGCTTTGGTGGTAAGACTATCCATAGTGGTGCAGAAATAATGCAGCCTTAGTCACCTTAGCTCTCTCCACGTAGTACGTTGGGTCCCACCAGTCAGAGGGTGAAATAAACAAATTAATAAGAAAAATTAAAAGCGCCAGCAGTGTATCTTACCTCACACATCTCGCTACTGCTCGAGAACACTGTCCAATTGATCCCTCTGTTCGCTCACGTACTATTTTAAGTGAATCCTTATTATAACATGCACACAAATTTTGGGCACTTGTATTCGACTTAAGTCAATGTGCCACCGTATCTCATATACTTACTACTCCCTCCGTCTAGGTGTAATAAGTCACGTTAGAAGGTGCAACCGGACCAAGGTGCGTGCGTGTGTGGGGGGGGGTGTGGGTGTGTGTTTAACACCATGTGTGTGTTAGAGAGAGCGATAGATCGGCCTACTCCTACAGAGAGATGTTGTGTAGTGTACGATTTTAGCCGCGAGAGTCGGTGCATCCTCTCGTTTTCGGGCATGTCCGGTAGGGACATGCGGACAGCTGCCACGTCCGCTCCTGACCAGCCTGGCCCACACAAAGCCCCTCCATTGCCCGCGTGCGCTTCCTGCCCGAAACGGTCAGCACCGCTCCAAAGAATCGGTGCCGCATTCATGCCCGGGCAGAGCGGACGCGATCTCTCACTGGCGCAAGAGTGATGGTTGCTTCGTCCGTCCAACTTACTGTTGGGTCTATGTGATTTGACGGCTCATTGGTCTTTATTACTAAGGTGGTAGGACTGCTGGATGTCCCACGCTTTCGGCGAAAGGAGGTATACTACTACTACTCTCTCATTTCCGGTTTATATGGCTTATCTCAAAATTTTAGTTTTTCCATTTTATAAGGCTCAATTTGGTTGTTCCCCATCACATGTTCAGACTTCAAGGTGCATTAAATCATTGCATGCAAGTATTAAGAGAAAACTGACCAATGCATGCACTTTATGCATGCATGCATTGCAATTAATGCATTCGTAAACATAATTTTTTGAGGAAAACAAGAGCATTAATTGGGTGCTTTTGGAAACTACAAAAAATATTCCACCACTCAGCATCTACCTTGGTTGGTGAGATTTTTGAATTGAGCCTTATAAACCGGAAAGGAGGGAGTAGATTACAATTTTCTCCATTCTTACAGCGGAGGCGTGCAAGAGCAGTGAAAACACGCATGCTCAGTGATTACATGGCCCACCTCACACTATCACCGTGCGACACCTAACTCTTTACATAGTACTCCCTTCGTTCCTAAATATTACTAGATGAGTCCCCGCGCATTGGCGCGGAACAGCAGTATATCTCTCCGCGTTGGCAAGAAACTCTATAAACTCATGACAAATGTGGTAACCAAACTAAATAAACTCCCATCATCATTTATATCATCCCACGTAAGGAAAAAAGATGAGCCAACTCCTACTGCATAATGGGATTATATTTTTCTTTTTGACATGTTAATGGGACTTAAAAGCTCACTTCCATGCATGCTACCGGTGCATGCTTGCATGCAGACAAGTTGATGTGATTTAAAACCCACTCACATGCATGTGGCACGGTATTTCTGCATGCTTGCATGTGGCTTAGTGCGGAGCCTCTCAACGTCAAGATCAGACGGCTATTATGGACTGATTTACTTCATCTAACGGCTACATCAATTTTGATGACGTGGCTCAAGGAGAGGATAGAGAATTCCTAGTAGTGGGGGCTAGCTATTACTAGTAGATATAAGTCTTTGTAGAGATTCCACTACATACGGAACAAAATGAATGAATCTACACTTAAAATGCATCTATATACATCCGCATGTGGTTCATGGTGAAATCTCTACAAAGACTTCTTTTTAGGAACGAACGAAATACTAGTATAGTATGTACTGTAATTTATCAGCGAGATAAATTTGTACAATGCTATGAAGCTTCCAGCTTCTGTTACATGTATCTTGCATCCAAGGTTTCCCGTTGCAACATTTCAACAAATACAAAGGAGACTAACCTGCATGCTATTGCATCTCAATGATTGACAGATCATAGCAAATATGTACTCCCTCCGTTCCAAAATAAGTTTCTCAACTTTGTGCAAACTTTAGTACAAAGTTGTACTACTACTAAAGTTGACACTTATTTTGGAACAGAGGCAGCTAAAGAAAAAACCGATCCATGCAGTCCCTAGCTCTTGAACCGTGAACCCTAACCAGGCTTAAATTTGCTGGCAACGTTTGAGCTTCCTAATAAATGAAGTTTGCAACCTTTTGGCCATCGAATCATTTTGTGCAGTTTCACCAAAATCGAGATGAGCATCCCTGTGGCAAAGAAATTGAACAAGCATGATTAGAATAAGATTACTGGGACTAGTTGATGAGACATAAACTCATCACAAATACAGTAAGTAGAAGCCAGTAGAGGTATGTACGGGGCAAAGAAGTAGAGAAATATCCACAGGGAGTGATGTGGGTAGCTGGAGCAGTGGTGCAAGCCGGCTGTAAAGGGAGTTGTACCTGAGGGACGTAGCTCAACCTTGAGGAGGGCGGTGGGAGGCGGTAATTGCCCACGTCGCGACAGTGAGCAAGGGACGAAAGCAACCTCACCGGCTTTGTGAGAGAGAACGGCGGGGACCCCTGATCGGGACGTGCCGACAGTGGGTTTTCGCCATCGGCAACGGCCACCGCATCTACACTAAGCATCCACCCCTTCCCCAAGCGGACGTGATCCACCAGGATGTTAGAGATGTGGCCACAGTCGTTTTGTGCGAGAGAGTGTGAAGAGAGCAACCCCAGCAAGAAACCGTGTAGGCTGGCCCGTCCTGACTATGTATATAGTGGAGCGGTTTCCTTTTCTCTCCATACGAACCTATCATATTGCGTACGTGCCACTGAAGAAAAAAAACTTTATTTATAAATGACGCGGAACCTACTACTCGTTCTCCTATAACCTTGCGCTTGGCATCTCCAAAATATTAACCTTGCGATTGGCTCTTCGCCTCTTCGGGAAGTCGAGCAATAATGGTAGTGCAGTATATATCGTTCTGGCTATATGAGACTGAATGAATTGCTGCACGTCCACCACGTGGGCGAGGGTCGAGGGGCGAGGGAGAGTGCTACATACGGAGCAAAATGAGTGAATCTACACTCTAAAATACGTCTATATACATCAGTGTTTGGAGTATGTACTAGTAGTTCATATTAAAATCTACTAAAGGACATATATATTCCAAACAATATGATATAATCTCTATAACCAAGGTAGTAGGGACGAGGAGTAAATGGAGGGAGTAGTAAATTTTTCTTCTCGTCCTGCGAGCGAGCGCGCGCATGGGCGAGGGAGCGGGCGTAAGGCGTAGTAAGCAAGCTTCACCTCATCCTGCGAGCCACCGCGCCCGTGGGCGGGGGAGACGGTGTACTAAGCAAGCTTCTCCTCGTTCTGCGAGTTGATGGGACACATCAAAAGTACTCCAGTGTATAGAGCCTTGCCTCTAAGGTAGGCACCACATGGTTTGCCTCTTTTTTTAACATAACACGTCAAGTCGCAATTTGTTTGTTCACCCGTGGTAGACGATCCTCCCTCCACCAAGTGGACAACCAGTACACGTGCCAAATTACCACGTGGGCTGCCTTTTTCGTACAGAAATGAGCTCCACCATGTACTTGTGTGGGTGTGGTTGGGAAAGAGACGGTAGTATGTGCGCCATGCATGCACCTCTTCGCTTCATGCACGTCGCCCACCTACGTGGGTGTGTGTGAGAGATACAAACCGCGTTTGTGAGTGTTTTTTGTTTTGGGGTGGGGGTGGGGTGGGGGTTGATTTCGTGAATTATTTGTGGGAATATGTGTCGATGACATCTAAACAAAATTTTGCATGCAATGTGTGTGAAATGGAGGCCTATCCATATCATACATAGAGGGTCGGGCAATCCATGAGAAGAGAGGGAGGGGTCATAGCTATCGATAGAATCGAAGAGAGGATCAAGTGGGTGGGTGCGAGATCGATGAAGAGAGCCATCGAAATTGTGTGTGTACAAGTCAAAGATATAGGGCGACTGGCCTACTGGAACGTTAGATGGCACACGTCAAGTTTGTGTATGGCAGGGAGACATGACTAGAGCGCTCGATGTATCGGTGTGTGTGGGGGGAGGGGGTGGTGGGAGGGGTAGGCAGAGGCCTAACTATAGAGGTAGAACGACTCGTACATGTGTTGAGAAGGAGAGACCCAGCTATGTCTTGAGGGAGATCGGTCGACATCCATACATAACTGAAGGACGGGAAATATGATGGGAGAGAGAGAGAGGAGAGAGAGAGGGAGGGAGAGGGAGGGAGAGGGGTAGAGTGCTGGATGGGTAATGGAGTTGCTTCTCGAAGATGGTGGGAGAGGCCTACTAGAAAAACTGAGGGTGGAACTGCAATGTTATCAATAAGAGTGGGGATGTGTTTCTGTGTGTGCCTGTGCGTGATAGATCTGTCGGGACGCATCCATGGATGATGAAGGGGAACCATGTGTTTGGTAAAAAAACCTAACTAGATCGGTAGATCAATTGTTGTTTGTCGGAGGAAGGGAGAGACACAACTAATGAGGTAGATCGATTGACGTGTGGGTAAAAACGAGTTATAAGGACCTAGCTAGCTATATGTATAGCAAGAGATCGGTCGGTGTACATCCATTTGTTAGAGTCAAATAAGGCCCAGCGAGACGGATAGACAGAGAGAATAGAGCTAGGAGGTGGTGTGAGAGGCCCAACTACTAGCTAGATAGGGGGAGGAGTGTGCGGTTGTGAGAGCGATGAAAAGAGGGGCGAGAGTTTACACGTGTGTCTGACCGTATGAGAGACACGAGGCAAGGACACATAAAGGAGGAGATTGAAGGTGTGTTTGTATGTTGTAGGCAGGCATCGCTGCAGAGGTTTATCGATCGGTGTGTGTCAGAAAGGAGTTGTGGAGACTCTGGGAGAACGACCTAAAGAAAAAAATGAATGTGCCCGGTGGATAGAATGCCGAGGGAGGGGGAGGGCGAGGAGGGCCTGTGCATGCACGAGAGAAAGTTAGTGGTAGCTACAAAGGTTAGAGGATTGTGTGGGTGTAAGGGACTAACAAAGATCATAATTTGATATGAATGCGGATTCATATATTTGAATAGGAGATCATAGTGTTTTAAACATTGCATGCATGAATATAGCGGTGATACATGTGCTGTGCACATGTTATACCATAATGTGATAATGCGTGGCGTTTGCAACTCACAGCTAAATGCCGAACAATCTAAACCATACTATACATCAAACAATCTCACATTTTATTTGAATTTGTGATAATGTGTGGCGTTTGCAGCTTACAACTAAATATCTAACAATCTAAACAATACTATATATCGAACATTCTCACATTTTATTTGAATTTGTGCTAATGTGTGGTGTTTGCAACTCACATCTAAATACTTGTAGGCGTAGGGGGCGGGGCACCATACATAATGTGACAAACACATTATACATATGAGACATGGTTTAGATTATGAAGATCTAGCTAGAGCTAGAAATGTAATGTGATTTGAAATCAAAATAAAGTGGCTTCAAAAAATCTAGTTCGAGTTCATATAGTACACATAGTTCATATGTAACTCGAGACTAATCATGTGGTCTATTGTGAAGATAATACAGAAACGATGGTTTAACTTGACAATAATGATGATTGTAGATCTTATTAAAACAGAGAAACGGATTCAAATGCTTTGACTTCACAACAATCATTACTGTAGATCTTATTCAAATAGAGAAACGAATTCAAATTTAGTTCATATTGAAGCAGTAGTATATACGTTTGGAATGCACTAAAACGTTCATTTGAGTAGTAGGTTGCATGCATTATACACGTAGCGAAATATTTTAATTGAACATAACATGAATTCAAAGTTTTGAATGACATTTGTAGGGCGCATTGATTTGGTACAGTACACGTTAGGCTTGTCCGGAAATTTCAACCCGCGCCTTGTTAGCCCAAAATATTTAAGATATATCTTTGTCTCGTTGTGCTCCGACAACTCCCTCCATCTCAACACGCACCTTGCTATTCTGAAATTACAACACGTGCGAAAACTCCCACCTCCTGTGAAATCCCGACACGCGAAATGCCCGTGGTACCCCTGAACCGAAAGAACCCCACATTTCGGACAAGCACGTCTCTAAGCCATGGTTCCCCACTGCCATCCCATCCGCCCACCCATTCGTACACCGAGGTCGTGAAAACCCGTGACGAAACACCACAACCTGCTCTGTCCGCCACCCAGCCGGAGCCTCTTCCCCGACGACGTCGTCCACAGCAACACCTCGACATCCCTCATCCACCATATCGGATGAGGATCCGTCGTCGATATCATCGTCCCGCCGGTTCAGCCACCCCGTCCTCCACCTCCAAGGAGCTGCCCCGACGTTCCACTCGTCTTTCACGCCACCTCCATTCCCACACCACCGTCTTCACCTGTACCACCGGAAGAGCATCATCATCACCGTTTCCTCGGATGAAGATGCGGCCTAATCGGCGCCACCAAAGAGGTCGTACACTCATCCCTGCATTTTCTTCTTGATTCGATCTCACGGTGCTGCCATCGCTCGGTCCCGAGCCAACACGGCGCGGCTCCTTCCACGGCGGCGTCGCCGGCCACTTTCTCCATGGCGTTGCTCCCTCGGCGGCGACGTCCACATCAGTAGGACCTGCTGCTACTTTAGCTCTCGCTCGCGCTGCTGCTCTGTTCTTGCTCTTGGTCCCCTGCATGGTCTGCTATTGCTATTGCTCTTGCTCGCGCTGCTGCTCTCGCTCTTGCTCTTGCTTGCGATGCTGCTCCGGTTTAGCTACACTTCACTCCGATGCCGCCGGGGTGAAGGAAGAACCAGCCGCAGCGGGGAGGGGGGCTCGCCGGAGAGGTACCCCACCATCTATCTTAGGGTTCAGGATGGGGACGATGGTCGCCGGCAGTGGCGGGGCATTGGCGGGGCGGTGGTGTGGGGATCGTCGGAGAAAAAGCTTGTCACGGGGGGCCTAGAGGGATGGCCGGGGCGGCGGTGGACCGACGGTGGGGAATGTTTTTGGGGCGGGCGGGGCGGCGCACCGCCGGCCGCGAGCGGCGGGAGGCTGCTGTTTGGCCGGCTCAGGGGGGTGGAGGCTGAAGATGAACCGTAGGCCCTTGATTTCGTATCCAATGGCTGCAAAATTGACTGACCAAAGATGAAAAAGTCAGTCGACCAATGTGTAGCCTCACCTTGCTAGTGCGTTCAGTTTCGATAGCAAAATTCAGTTTCGACAGCAAGATTCAGTTTCGACAGTTAAGTTTAGTTTCGACAGTTAAGTTCAGTTTCGACAGTTAAATTCAGTTGCAACAGTTAAGTTCAGAGATGAGCGGCTGATGTATTTTACATCTAGCACTTTGTGTTTATGTATTTTACGTCATGTATTGGAGATGCTATTAGAATTCCACTCAGGTTAACGTTGTTCGTTGTCTCTCTTGTCCTGCTTCAGCCTTGGCGTCGTACAACTCACTGGAGCTGCTCCAACGACGAAACCCTCCATCACAGCGGAGCAGTACCTCGGGCTCCATCTCCAGACGCTTAAGATCTTCTTCCCCTCCTTCGATAACCAAGTCAGCCAGAGCATCCTCATCGGCCAACCCAATCACGCTGAGATTGACATGGCTTCGCCAAGGAGGTTGTACACTTGTTGCATCTCTTTTTTACTCTACATGTTATATATATTGTCCACTGAGCACACAAATTTTTTCCTGTAGTGTCTCCTTGAAAGAAAAAACGTAGGAATTTTAATTTTCACTTGTCCTCCTTTTCAAATTCCTATTCATGAAGCACAAGACTAAGAGATAGTAGCATAATAGCATTATAACCGTACATTTTCTTGTGGTTTGACTTAATCTCACCATGCTTCTTTGCATCCTATGATCTTCCAATTGTTGTGAATCAAACACCCAGATTGGCAGAAATGATGTGTTTTTAAATTCTCTGTTTTGCACGTGCATTCCTATCTTATTCCTGTCTATTTCCTATCCCTGCATTGTTGGAATCCTCCAATTCAAACGAGCCCTTACAGAATTACTTCTCTTATAGATAGTTGTCAAAGAAAACCTTGCGTGGTTTGTCCCGCTCCTACTGCGCTGTCGTCCACCCTAGCTCGGCTGCTCCAACGATAGAAGGGTCCAGCACAGCAGGGATCCGGCCTCCAGACTGTCTTTCGCCGCCTCAGATCTTCTTCCCCACCGCTGGCAGCCATGAAAACTACACTACCATCATCAACCGAGCAGATGACCTCGAGGACTACACGGGTCCGCAAGAGAGGTTGCACTCTTTCGTGTCTGCTTACGTTATGCATCGCTTAATATTACATGCTACTTTATTGTCCTGTTCACCTATTAGACTCTGAGTCAGCTCCAAACTAATGGTCAAACTTGAGTTTTTAAATGGTTGTGGGGTACATATCGGGGCCGCTATCAATAGTATCTATCTACTATCTGGTTAATCTCCGGTGTCTACTATGAGTTTCATGTTGGGTGGGAAACAAACAGTAAAGAAGCCATTATCTGTAGTTTTTAACTGAAGCCATTATCTGCCTACTATTATTGGTTTTGGGTATATCCACAGGTTGCTACCATCACTCTGGATTTCTGCATGCACTCCTTACATAATCCCACTATGTTTTATTCCTATGCATGACAGTTATTGTAAACAATGGAACTGAACATGTAGAGCAAAAGAGACGAGCCTTGCGTGGCAATAAAATTTCATGCAGACGTCGCTCCATGGTAGGCGCAAAGGCAGCCCCCCCTCCATGCATTTTGGATTGTAATCGAGAGGAAGATATCTGTTCTGAGGGGGATTCAGAAGGAGAAGACAACTCCTATTTACCCCCTGAGGTCTTCGCTCTAATTTGGCATGCTGATGTTGGTTATATCATGCATATGGTGTCTTGCATTGCTTACTTTATACATCAAATATGTCATCTACTTAGCTTAGACATCCTTTATGCGAATGCCATCTGTTTAGTTTATTCATCATTTATGTGAATTATGCAATGCCATCTTGTTTAGCCAGGCATCATATATGTGAATTTTGCAATGCCATCCTGCTTAGACAGTCATCTTATATGTAAATTATATCAGGCCATCCTTTTTTCGTTACATATTACATTTGTCAACAATGTTATTACATTCAACTGCTCTTCGTGTGCATCAGCCATTTGACACGGTGATGGCAAATTCTGGAGTGAAAACAAGGTCTTCAGAGCAGACTATGCTATCTGACGAAGCGCATATCTCGCTGGTTACGGATAGCTCCTCAGAGGAGGATTCAGAGGCAGATGACCAGTCCTATCCCCCCCGAGAGGTGTATGCTCTAACTTGGCAGGGTTATGTTGCTCATATCGTGCATATGGTGTCTCACATTGCTATGTCATTTGATTAGTTTAGACATGCTTTGTGTGAATGCCACCTGTTCAGTGTCTAATTACCATATATGTGAATTATGCATTGCCATCTTGTTGCAAGACATTATATATGTGAATTATACAATGCTATCTTGTTGCAAAGGCATTATATATGTGAATTATGCAATGCCATGCTATTTAGCCAATTATCATGTATGTGAATTATAACATGCTATCATTTTTTTGTATTATGTGTTCCATTTGTCGACAACGTTTGTATATTCAACTACTCTTCCTGTGCATCAGCCATTTGAAGCGGTGATGGAAGTATCTGGAGTGAAAACAAGGTATTCAGAGCAGACAATGCTACCTGCTAAAGCAGACATCTTGCTGGTTACAGAGAGCTCCTCAGAGGAGGATTTAGAGACTGATGACCAGTCCTATTTTCCCCCTGAGGTCTATGCTCAAACTTGGCAGGGTTATATTACCCATGTCATGCATGTTGTCTTGCATTGCTTGGTTTTTACATCATATATGATTGCCATATGCTTACTTGCTTACTATATAAATCATATATTTGAATTATATCATGCCATCATGTTTACATAGTACATACACATCATCTATCTGAATTATGGCATGGCAACCCATTTAATAAAGAAATCATATAGTTATATCATCTCATCCTGTTTAGTGTTTACAGTCATCATATTTTGAATTATGGCATGCCAACCTATTTAATAAACACATTATATAGTTATGCCATGTCATCCTGTTTACATAGTCTCATATTTTGAACTATGGCTTTCCATCTTTTTTAGTTAGCCATCATAATGTGAAATTATGTCATGCTATCCTGTTTAGTTAGCCATCATATATGTGAAATTGTGTCATGCTATCCTGTTTGGTTAGACAACATAAATATGAATTATTTCATGCCCTCTTTTATTCCCCACTATCCATTGCACCTGTCTATCATACAATGTCTATACTTTCAATTACTTTTCTTGTTTATCAGCCATTTAAATTGGAGAGCGTGATGGCAGTATCTAAGGGAGTAACAACACGGTCTTCAGAAAAGATAGTGCTACCAGTTGATGCAGATAGAACCACGGTTGTACTTGCCCAAGGACCAGATCCACCACACATAACCCAGACTCTCGCAGATTGTACCCCTACCCAGTTGGACAGAGAACTAGCTACACCCCTTCTAACCCCAACCCCGGCAGATAGTAACCCAGTTCCAGTTGACACAACACCGTCTCCACCATAGAGCACCCAAACACGAGCAGTTAGTAAGGGAACTGCAGTGCCCAAAGAACGAGGACCACCACTCCGAATCCCAACTCAACGCTTAAAGGAGAAGAAGATTTGTTCTCAGGTCAGGTTCTGTAGCTATGGTTCATACTCCTTTGCTCTTGCATGACTGTATTTACTCATACCAACTATTTTCAAATTTGAAGGATGGAATTGAAAATCCAATGGCGCAACAGGTATGTTTTAAACCTGTTTCTTTAACTAGTTTGCTGTTGTAACCAGCTCTATGTTGATTTCAGTTTCAATTGAATAAACAGTTATGTTCTCATGTCATGCACATTACAAGTGTTGTTATTGCTCTATAGTTACCCACACTTATATTCTGTCTATTCTGCTTTGTCTTGAACAAATATTATTTGAACTGTGTCTCTATCTTGATTTGGCAACAAAAACTAGAATGATATAGACCATAAAGTGACCATGGTATATAGATATATGCTTGTTTCATGATGTTATACTGTCCACTTTACTACTGAACTCATTTACCAAAATGTGTTTCATATACAACATGGTAAACATGTGATGTGTCTGCTTGTTTATCTTTTAGAATGCGGACAAAATATTGGAGAACAGTACCGCGTTATCTAATGGTAAAGGAAGTAATGCAGATAAGGTTCAAGATAGTGAGACATCCCTCTTGGTCTCCAAGAAAGCTGATAAAAACTATCTTGACGACAGTGAGGGAACCCAAAAGTCGTGTCTTGATGTAGTGTTCGAGTTACTGACCACTACTGCTGGCACAAGCTCTTCGAACTCACTGCCTGAATCAGTTCGTATTCTTGAGTCTCAACTTCAAGTTGAAAGACATCGATCAGATGTGCTGTGATAGGAAGCTGAAGGACTGAGGAAGTCCCTGCATAATTCAGATGCATATTTTCTAGTGCAACAGCAAGCGCTGGAGGATTTAAGCGCCAAACAAGAGAAAGTTAATAAGCTTGCTAAGCATCTTGCCAGCATTATGGGTACCCAGGATATTATTTCTTGAGATCTTCTGAAGTGGTTTCAGTTCTGGATTTGTTTTGCTGCGGCGTTTATTTGCGTTGCTCGCCAACTTTCACAACCAATGTATATGATATGCTGCTTTGTTCCCTATATTTGCACTGGTGGCGAACTTTGATGCGCAGTGGATGTAATATGTGTAATAGCCGTGATAGCCTAGCGTTAGTTTCTTGCTTATTTGTTTGCTTGTATTCATTACAGTTCTTTTTCCGTGGTTAGCTAGTGGCTGCAATAACCTATTTTTTAAAACTAGGCCACAATAACCATGGGCTAATATTTACTGTAGTGACACTGGGCCTCCTACTGGTCGTAGAAACAGTGGGCCTTCTACGGGCCGTAGAAACAATGGGCCTTCTACGGGCCGTAGAAACAATGGGCCTTCTGCGGGCTGTATTATCAATGGGCCTTATACGGGCCGTATAATCGATTGGCCAAACATGGGCCAAACAGACTGCATTATGGCCATAAACGGGCTAGAGTTGGGATCGTCCGTTCATGGGCCGACCATAACGGGCCATCGTTAATAGGCCGTATTTGATGACGCTATGAAATCGGCCGAACGTATTAATGGACCACAAACAGGCCGACTGTAACCACGGGCTGAATTTGGCCCACAAGCAGAAAATGACAGTAACGGGCCGTAAGTAAACGAATGCCGGAAATGAGCCCAAGAATAAATGGGCTCTGAGAAGGCCGAAAGATAACATGGGCTGGAAACGGCCCAACGGAATAATGGGCCGTTAATGGGTATAAAGTGATACCCTGTTCATTACGGGCCAGTTTCACCACGGGCCGTTAATGGGCGTAAAGTGATACACTGTTCATTACGGGCCAGTTTCACCACGGGCCGTTAGTAGGCCAAGAGTTACATAGGGCCTCATATGGGCCGAAAGACGTCATGGGTCATACATGGGCCAGAAGTGAAAACGGGCTGGAATCATATTGGATGGCCCAGATGATGCTACTGGGCCTAATTTGGATAGGGCATAACGGGCCTTGGTTTAGCGGGCTGTAAATGGGCTATATTCGAACAGACCGTTAATAGGCTTTCCATGGGCCGGCCCGCCAGCTTTTGACCAAGTCAAACAGGCCGGCCTTTTCACAGGAATGGGCCACTGTTGGGCCGTGCCACGTGTCGACGTATCATAGGCGCCTTCCGTCCAATGAGTGGTTGCCATCTGTCCCAACGATAAGCCGACACGTGTTTCCTCCAGTCAATGATGATTTTACACGTGGAAATCCCCATTGGTCGGGGCTGTTAACGGGTTATCGGATCCAAACCCCGACCCGATAGCTTAACGACGTTCCGTTACGGTGGATGCCACGTGTCGGTCACCCTTGAAGAAAGCACTTCTGTGACACGCGATTTATCGTCATGGACGTGGACACTTCCGTGATGATAATTTGGTTAATGTCATGGAACACTTCTATGACAACACAGGTATGACTATCTTGATTCTGTCATAAATTTGTCATGGATGTACATGCATGACAGAAAACGCGACCTACTGTGACAAACACGTATCATCACGGAAGTGTATTTTTTGTAGTGTACACATCAATAACATGTATATCACATATACCTTTGTTCACCTTGCCATCCTTCTTATCCGCCAAATACTTGGGGCAGTTCCGCTTCCAGTGACCAGTCTGCTTGCAGTAGAAGCACTCAATTTCAGGCTTAGGTCCATACTTGGGTTTCTTCTCCTGAGCAGCAACTTGCTTGTTGTTCTTCTTGAAGTTCCCCTTCTTCTTCCCTTTACCCTTTTTCTTGAAACTGGTGGTCTTATTGACCATCAACACTTGATGCTCCTTCTTGATTTCTACCTCCGCTGCCTTTAGCATTGCGAAGAGCTCGGGAATTGTCTTATTCATCCCTTGCATATTATAGTTCATCCTGAAGCTCTTGTAGCTTGGTGGCAGTGATTGTAGAACTCTGTCAATGACACTATCAACCGGAAGATTAACTCCCAGCTGAGTAAAGTGATTATGGTATCCAGACATTCTGAGTATATGTTCACTGACAGAACTATTCTCCTCCATCTTGCAGCTGTAAAACTTATTGGAGACTTCATATCTCTCAATCCGGGCATTTGCTTGAAATATTAACTTCAACTCCTGGAACATCTCATATGCTCCATGACGTTCAAAACGTCATTGAAGTCCCGGTTCTAAGCCGTAAAGCATGGCACACTGAACTATCGAGTAGTCATCAGCTTTGCTTTGCCATACGTTCTTAACATCGTCAGTTGCATCAGTAGCAGGCCTGACACTCAGCGGTGCTTCCAGGAATTCTTCTGAGCAGCAAGGAGGATAATCCTCAAGTTACGGACCCAGTCCGTGTAATTTCTACCATCATCTTTCAAATTTGCTTTCTCAAGGAACGGATTAAAATTCAATGGAACAACAGCACGGGCCATCTATCTACAATCAAACATAGACAAGCAAGATACTATCAGGTACTAAGTTCATGATAAATTTAAGTTCAATTAATCATATTACTTAAGAACTCCCACTTAGAAAGACATCCCTCTAATCTTCTAAGCGATCACGTGATCCAAATCAACTAAACCATAACCGATCATCACTTGAAATGGAGTAGTTTTCAATGGTGAACATCAGTATGTTGATCATATGTACTATATGATTCATGCTCGACCTTTCAGTCTCAGTGTTCCGAGGCCATATCTGCATATGCTAGGCTCTTCAAGTTTAACCTGGGTATTCTGCGTGTGCAAAACTCGCTTGCACCCGTTGTAGATGGACGTAGAGCTTATCACACCCGATCATCACGTGGTGTGTGGGCACGACGAACTTTGGCAACGGTGCATACTCAGGGAGAACACTTTTTATCTTGAAATTTAGTGAGAGATCATCTTATAATGCTACCGTCAATCAAAGCAAGATAAGATGCATAAAAGATAAACATCACATGCAATCAATATAAGTGATATGATATGGCCATCATCATCTTGTGCTTGTGATCACCATCTCCGAAGCACCATCATGATCACCATCATCACCGGCGCGACACCTTGATCTCCATCGTAGCATCGTTGTCGTCTCGCCAATCTTATGCTTCTACAACTATCGCTATCGCTTAGTGATAAAGTAAAGCATTACAGGGTTGCATTGCGTACAATAAAGCGACAACCATATGGCTCCTGCCAGTTGCCGATAACTCGGTTACAAAGCATGATCATCTCATACAATAAAAATTAGCATCATGTCTTGACCATATCACATCACAACATGCCCTGCAAAAACAAGTTAGACGTCCTCTACTTTGTTGTTGCAAGTTTTACGTGGCTGCTATGGGCTTAGCAAGAACCGTTCTTACCTACGCATCAAAACCACAATGATAGTTTGTTAAGTTGGTGTTGTTTTAACCTTCGCAAGGACCGGGCGTAGCCACACTCGGTTCAACTAAAGTTGGAGAAACTGACACCTGCCAGCCACCTGTGTGCAAAGCATGTCGGTAGAACCAGTCTCGCGTAAGCGTACGCGTAATGTTGGTCCGGGCCGCTTCATCAAACAATACCGCCGAACCAAAGTATGGCATGCTGGTAAGCAGTATGACTTATATCGCCCACAACTCACTTGTGTTCTACTCGTGCATATGATATCTACGCATAAAACCTGGCTCGGATGCCACTGTTGGGGAACATAGTAATTTCAAAAAAATTCCTACGCACACGCAAGATCATGGTGATGCATAGCAACGAGAGGGGAGAGTGTTGTCCACGTACCCTCGTAGACCGAAAGCGGAAGCGTCAGCACAACGCGGTTGATGTAGTCGTACGTCTTCACGATCCGAACGATCAAGTACCGAACGTACGGCACCTCCGAGTTTAGCACACGTTCAGCCGGATGACGTACCTCGAACTCCGATCCAGCCGAGTGTTGAGGGAGAGTTTCGTCAGCATGACGGTGTGGTGACGATGTTGATGTTCTACCGACGCAGGCCTTCGCCTAAGCACTGCTATAGTAATATCGAGGTGGACTATGGTGGAGGGGGGCACCGCACACAGCTAAAAGATCAAACGATCAATTGTTGTGTCTATGGGGTGCCCCTTGCCCCCGTATATAAAGGAGCAAGGGGGGTGTAACACCCCGGATATGACTTTCCCAATATGTATTCCAACTCTTGCCGTTTCCGGCCTTAAGTTATTTTATTTTCTCGGGTTCGGGTCTTTGTCTCCGTGTGGTGTTATCGTTGTCATGCATCTCATATCATGTCATCATGTGCATTGCATTTGCATACGTGTTCATCTCATGCATCCGAGCATTTTCCCCGTTGTCCGTTTTGCATTCCGGCGCTTCGTTCTCCTCCGATGGTCATTTCTACCTTTCTTTCGTGTGTGAGGATTAAACATTTCCGGATTGGACCGAGACTTGCCAAGCGGCCTTGGTTTACTATCGGTAGACCGCCTCTCAAGTTTCGTACCATTTGGACTTCGTTTGAGGCTCCAACGGTTAACCGAGGGACCGAAAAGGCCTCGTGTGTGTTGCAGCCCAGCACCCCTCCAATTTGGCCCAAAACCCACCAAAACCCTCTCCATCATCTCGGTCGTTCGCTCACGATCGCGTGGCCGAAAACCGCACCTCATTTGGACTCTCCTAGCTCCCTCTACCTATAAATAAGTGATCCCCTCCCCAAAATTCGCGATCCAAACCCTAGCCTCTTCTTCCCCGCGCCACCGGACACGTCCGGATCAGATCGGACGCGTCCGCCCCGCCGCCTCAGCCACTCCCGCGCCGCCACGTCGCCGCCGCTGACCCGCGCGCCGCCGAGGCCCAACGGGCCCAGATCCGGCCCTCCCGACCCGTTCCTCAGCCGCCCACGCCCGGCTCCTTCTTCCCCCGAGCGCCGCCCGCGCCCGGAGCAGCGCCGCCGCGCGCCATTGCCGGTATCTCGCCTCCCCGCTGCCGTGGTCGCCGTCGCCGACCTCCGCCGCTCCGCCTGCTTCCTCCGCCGCCCTTCGCCGGCGTGGCCCCGCCGCCGCGTGCCTCCTCCTCCCCAGCGCCTCCGCTCCGGCCACCTCGCCGGCGAGCTCCGGCCGGTGAGCCCTCTCCTCGGGCGAACTCAAGCGCCGGCAACCACTGTTCCAGCGAGCTCCGTCCGTGCCTTGGAATCCGTGCCAAGAACCCTAGATCTGGAGGTGGTATTTTTTGTCTAAGTCCCCGAAATTCCCTGGTTCATGTGCATATATTCATCTTGTCGTAACTTTGCATCCGTAGCTCCGATTTGTGCATATAGCATATCAAAATGTTCGTCTCAGAGAGTACATCATTTCATTCGATTGCATGATTTTAATTTGAGTTCATCTTGATGCCCAAAATTCTTTTAGAAGAGTGCTACTTGAGATAATTGTCAGATCTGCTGCTCCATTTAGATATTTGTCATTTTTGCCATGATTAATGTGTGCATGATATGCCCATGAGTTCTACATATGTTTTGTTAAGGGTTTTGCCATCTTTCCATAGGTGCAACCCATGTATTTTTGTGATGTGTGTGGTGACTAGCACGAGCTTGCAAAGTGAGGCACTTGGTAATGCTGATTTCAGGAACTTAGCATTTCCACTAAGTCCTTGAGCTGTTTATCCCATATGGCCATATGTTCATGTTGTTTCCTAGTGATCTATGCCTCTTTTGAGGATGATCAGTAAGGATGTTTTGTTAATCTTGTAGTTCTCTATACATCCATGTCTTTGTTTGCAATTATGGAGCACCCTACCTTGAGTCAATCGAGCTCTACTTTTGCTACTTCGTGAATCTGGGCAGATTGTCTACTTGTTAGCGATTTTGCCGATGATGTTGTAGTTGATCCGTGCTTGCTATGCTATTATTCTTGCCATTTCTAGCTTGCATTTTGTGTATTCTTGATGGGTGTATGCTTAGATTATCATGACTTGCTCTGTAGTGAGTGCATCGAGCTTGTAAACATGCCTACTTGATATCTGTTTTCGGCATGCTCCAGTTTTCACTAAGTCTGAGAACTGATTATGTTTTTGCCATGTTCACATGCTTGCAATTGTATTTTTTGATCCCTTTTGGCTCAAGGTCACTAAGGGACTTTTGTTAAGCTCTTTGAGTAGCTCCATTCCATGCTTTACTTTGCCATGTTCAGGTCCTATTGCATGTAGTTTTGTTGCTCCCAAGAGTGCTATCTGATCTGAAATTCCAGACAAGTGTTAATTTCACTAAGTCTGAGATCTGTTTACCATATGCATTTTTGCCATGCTTGTTTGAACCTGTTAATGAATGAATTGGCCGTAGCTCAGTGCTAGACTTTTGTTAAGCATTTTGAATGCATCCCTGCCATGTATTTTTTTTTGTCATGTTTGAGTGTTGTAGCATGTTCATATCATTGCATTTAGATGGCTACTTGCTGTAAATCGCATGCCGGTGTCATATTTGAATCGCTTGCCATTTCCAAACCGTAACTCCGATTCCGGCGTTCTTGATATCGTTTTCAAGCAATTTAATCTCATCTTTCCAGTGGAACACCTGGATTCCCAAGTTGAGGCCAGGTTCTTGCATCCCTTGTCAAATCTTGCATATGCATCCTGCATCGCATGCCGCATAGCATACCATCTTTGCATCATATTGTTTGAGCTTTGCACGTGGTTGATTGTGCACTTGTTGCTTGTTTGTCTTGTTTGGGTAGAGCCGGGAGACGAGTTCTCTAACGAGGAGCCCGTTGAGTTTGCTTTCGAGGATCCAGTCAGCTCTGACAACTTTGCAGGCAAGATGATCATA
This sequence comes from Triticum dicoccoides, assembly GCF_002162155.2. Classification (NCBI taxonomy): domain Eukaryota; kingdom Viridiplantae; phylum Streptophyta; class Magnoliopsida; order Poales; family Poaceae; genus Triticum; species Triticum dicoccoides. The sequence goes on along the minus strand of NC_041380.1, from coordinate 106,358,744 downwards.
CCCTCGAAATCACTACTATCTTTGCTTTGCTAGATGCTCGCTCTTTTGGTTATGCCAATGCTACGATACCTACCACTTGCTTTCAAGCCTCCCAAATTGCCATGTCAAACCTCTAACCCACCATGTCCTAGCAAACCATTGATTGGCTATGTTACCGCTTTGCTCAGCCCCTCTTATAGCGTTGCTAGTTGCAGGTGAAGATTGGAGACCGTTCCTTGTTGGAACATTTAATTATTTGTTGGGATATCATTATATTGCCATGTTATCTTAATGCATCTATATACTTGGTAAAGGGTGGAAGGCTCGGCCTCTCGCCTAGTGTTTTGTTCCACTCTTGCTGCCCTAGTTTCCGTCATATCGGTGTTATGTTCCCGGATTTTGCGTTCCTTACGCGGTTGGGTTATAATGGGAACCCCTTGATAGTTCGCCTTGATTAAAGCTTGTCCAGCAATGCCCAACCTTGGTTTTACCATTTGCCACCTAGCCTTTTTTCCCTTGGGTTTCCGGAGCCCGAGGGTCATCTTATTTTAGCCCCCCTGTGCCAGTGCTCCTCTGAGTGTTGGCCCAATCGAGCGATGTCCGGGGCTACCAGGGGCAACTCTGGGCTGGCCTACCCGACGTCTTGCTCATCCGGTGTGCCCTGAGGACGAGATATGTGCAGCTCCTATCGGGATTTGTCGGCACATCTGGGTGGTGTTGCTGGATTTGTTTTAACCTGTCGAAGTGTCTTGAAGAACCGAGATACCGAGTCTGATCGGAACGTCTCGGGAGGAGGTCTATTCCTTTGTTGACCGTGAGAGCTTGTCATGGGCTAAGTTGGGACTCCCCTGCAGGGATTTGAACTTTCGAAAGCCGTGCCCGCGGTTATGGGCAGATGGGAATTTGTTAATGTCCGGTTGTAGATAACTTGAACCTTAACTTAATTAAAATGAATCAACCGTGTGAGTTACCGTGATGGCCTCTTCTCGGCGGAGTCCGGGAAGTGGACACGGTGTTGGAGTAATGCCTGCCGCAGGTTTGCCCTCTTTAGTTATGCGTTTGCGCTTTGCCTTCTCTTCTCGCTCTCTTTTGCGAACAGGATAGCCACCATATATGCTAGTCGCTTGCTGCAGCTCCACCATATTTACCTTGCCTTACCTATAAGCTTATATAGTATTGATCGCGAGGGTGTGAGATTGCTGAGTCCCTGTGGCTCACAGATTACTATTACACCAGATGCAGGGCCTGATGATTCCGCTCCAGGTGGCGCGCTCGAGCTCAATTGGGAGTTCGACGAGGACTCTCAACGATACTATGTGTCTTTCCCTGATGATCAGTGGAGGTGCACAGTTGGGGGTGATCGGGACCGTGTCGCATGTTGGGTTATCTTTTATTTTGGCGCTGTAGTCGGGCCATGAGTGTTTGGATGATGTAATGTTATTTATGTACCTTGATTGACGTGGTGAGTGTAAGCCAACTATGTTATCTCCCCTTTTATTATCTATATATTACATGGGATGTTATGAAGATTGCCTAACTTGCGACATATGCCTTCAATGTGATTATGTCTCTAAGTCGTGCCTCGACACGTGGGAGCTATAGTCGCATCGAGGGTGTTACAAGTTGGTATCAGAGCCTTCCCCGACCTTAGGAGCCCCATTGCTTGATCGTTTTTAGCAGCCGAGTTGTGTCTAGAAAAATGTTTTGAGTCATTTAGGAATTATATATCGGAGAGTTTAGGAATTCTTTTTTACTTCCCAGTCTCCTCATCGCTCTGGTAAGGCATCCTGACATAGAGTTTTGACTCTTCTCTTCTCAAATTTCACTAAAAAAATTAGGATCACGCAGGTATCTTGGAATCGTTCCGATGGTTTTATGATGAGAACATTGTCTTGGTGCCTCCTGTCAGGGGTTTTGTGGAAGTGTCCTGGGGAGTTGAGCTCTGAGGTGTTGTCGTCATAATTTTATTGTTGCAGTTCTGGAATACCTGAGTTTAGTACGCCGACATCGAAAATCTCTTTTATGCAGTTCGTTGGTGAGATAACCTCGACGCCACCCAGTACTGGGGCGGGAGTTCGGGAGTATCGCCATAACTTGTATAACGGATGCTTTTCGAATGTTGAGGTAGACGGTTTCCGAAGTTTTTCTCGGTTATGTGTTGAAGGATGGATACAGCTGGATGTAGGATTTGCTAGATTTGGGTGAGATATTATGCTTCCCCTGTATCCGCAACACCCGATTGCATAACTGGAAAGCTTCGGGAGTTTCATAGGTGGGAATTCTTGTAGCTCTAGTTCTTCTTCCATGGATATTTGGTTTGAGATTGGGATTTCTTACCGATTATTCGTTCTTGATCCATACCTTGTTGATTTATTTCTCTACCTAAATTCTAAGTGGCTTCTCAATTTATGGATATGTGACCATTTCAAGAGGAATGCATTCGTTCATTTTGTTCGGATGTGAAGACTTTATGTTGCAATTTTCATTCCGTTGGATTCAGCTTCATTTATCTGTCTATGTGCTAACGGTGGTCAACCTCTTCAGGATGGCTCCCGCTAAGAGCACCAATCAGAATCAGAATCAAGATCCGCCACCACCTCCACCTCCTCCGGAGGCAAGGCAAGCTGTGATGGCCGCAACCAATGCAAACACACAGTTAATCATGCAAATTCTTTAAGAGCGCAATCAAGGCAACCAAGTGAACCAAGGCAACAATCAGAATCACTTTGCTACACTCAACCAGTTCCTTGCTAACGGGCCAAAGACTTTCAGCAATTGTGTTGAGGCAACCGATGCTGACGATTGGCTCGTGGATCTGTGCAAGCATTTCGAGTGCAGTAACGTCAGGCCTGAGGACTTTGTCAAGTTCGCTTCCTTCCAACTCAAAGATCAAGCTGCCGAATGGTTCCAGCAGTACAAGGATTCTAGAGGTGGACGTGTCATTACTTGGGATGAATTCTGTCAAGATTTCAGAGCTCACCATATCCCTCAGAGCGTGGTTGAAAGCAAGCGTGAGGAATTCCGCAACCTGAAGCAAGGCTCTTTGTCTGTCTATGACTACAACAAGTTGTTTCAGAAGCTCGCCCGCTTTGCCAAGCAGGACGTCCCTGATGAGAAGAGCATGATATACCAGTTCAGGGGTGGTCTCAGAGAAGAAATTCAGCTAGCTCTTGTTCTCTTTGAGCCCTTGAGGTACGATGAGTTCTACAACATGGCATTGAAGCAAGAGGCCGCTCAACTGAGGTGTGATGCTTCCAAGAAGCGAGTCAGAGATGCTACTCCTTCTTCCTCTACTCAAGTGGCCAAGCAGCAGAAGTATTGGCTTCCTCCTCCTCCGTTCCGTCAGCCGTATCAGCAGAAGAGCAAAGGTGGCAGTGGATCTTCCCACCCACCCAAACCTGGCTTTCAGAACAAGACTTCATCTCAACCTCCAAGATCGAGTGCTCCGTACCACCGTCCACTTTCAGAGGTCACGTGCAACAAGTGCCAACAGAAGGGTCACTATGCCAACAAGTGTCTCAATCAGAGGCGTCTCCCTCCTCCTCCTCCTGTGAGATCGACAAGTACAGCTATGGTCAAGCATAACCCCAAGTATGCCAAGGTCAATATGGTGAATGTAGCTCAGGCAGAGGATTCATCAGATGTCATCATGGGTAACCTTCCTATTAACGATGTTCCCACAAAAGTTCTTTTTGACACTGGTGCATCACATTGTTTCATATCGAGACCTTTTGCATCTAAGCATGGTTGGTTTTCTCAAGTCATGCATAAACCATTAGCAGTTGTCTCTCCGAGTAGATGTTTGCTCTCTAACTACGAGGTTCCAGATATTTCTATCTCGATGGGTGATTTCAAGTTTCTGGCTTCTCCAATGATCCTTGGTAACTCGGATACTGATCTTATTCTCGGAATGGATTGGCTTTCTAAGCACAAGGCACATCTTGATTGTGCTGCCAGGCAGATTCAATTGACTCATTCGTCTGAGGATGTAATTATCTTTGCCACTCGGGATAATACCATCCGTATGTTTTCTCTCAATGAGAAGGGTGAACTGGATGCTATCTCGCAAATTCCAGTTGTTTGCAAATATCAAGACGTCTTTCCAGAAGAGCTTCCAGGAATGCCTCCGCACCGGCCAGTTGAATTCGTCATTGATCTTGAGCCCGATACGGAACCTGTGTGCAAGCATCCTTACAAGCTCGGACCTGAAGAGTTGAAGGAGCTGAAGAAGCAACTCGATATTCAAGAAAGATTGGGTCTCATCTGGCCTAGTTCTTCTCCGTGGGGTTGTGGTGTTCTTTTTGTGAAGAAGAAGGATGGAACGGACCGACTTTGTGTTGATTACCGTCCATTGAACAAGAAGACCATCAAGAATAAATACCCACTTCCCAACATCAACGAGCTGTTTGAACAACTCAAAGGTGCCCAAGTATTCTCCAAGCTTGATCTCCGTATGGGTTATCATCAGATTCGAACCCGTGAGCAAGATATTCCCAAGACGGCTTTTAGGACAAGTTATGGTTCATATGAATACACTATCATGTCTTTTGGCCTCGTCAATGCTCCTCCTACTTTCTCTCGCATGATGAATTTCATCTTCAACGCCTACACCAATGACTTCGTTTTGGTCTATCTCGACGACATTCTCGTTTTCTCGAAGAACAAGGAAGATCATGCCAAGCACTTGCGTTTGGTACTCGATAAGCTGAGGGAACACAAGTTCTATGCCGAGTTCTCCAAGTGCGAATTTTGGCTCGATGAGGTTCTTTATCTTGGCCATATCATCTCTGCCAAGGGCATTGCCATGAATCTTGAGAAGGTGTCTGCAATTGTGAATTGGGAACCTCCTCAGAACATGAAGCAACTCCGTAGCTTCCTCGGTCTCGCAAACTACTGTCGAAGATTCGTTGAAAACTTTTCTAAGATCGCGAAGCCTCTCTCAAACCTTCTTCAGAAGCACGTCAAGTACGTTTGGTCTCCGGAGTGTGACATTGCTTTCATCACTTTGAAAGAGAAATTGATCACTGCTCCAGTTCTGACTCCTCCTGATGAATCCAAGCCGTACGAGGTCTTTTGTGATGCCTCTCTCCAAGGTCTTGGCGCAGTGTTGATGCAAGAGAAGAAAGTTGTTGCTTATACCTCTCGCCAGTTGAAGCCCAATGAGAAGAACTACCCCACTCATGATCTCGAGTTGGCGGCTGTTGTGCATGCTCTTTTGACTTGGAGACATCTCTTATTGGGAAGAAAAGTGGACATCTTCACTGACCACAAGAGTCTCAAGTACATCTTCACTCAGCCTAATCTCAACCTCAGGCAAACTCGATGGGTCGAAATGATTCAAGAGTATAATCCGAGTATCGAGTATACTCCAGGCAAGGCCAATGTGATTGCTGACGCATTGAGCAGGAAGGCTTATTGCAACAGTCTGATTCTCAAGCCTTATCAACCCGAGCTTTGTGAAGCTTTCTGCAAACTTAATCTGCAAGTTGTTCCTCAAGGTTTCCTCGCCAACCTTCAAGTCTCTCCTACCTTGGAAGACCAGATTTGCCAAGCCTAGCTTCTTGACGCTATGGTGAAAAAGGTGAAGATTGGGATTCCCAAGAGTCAACCCAAGTACAAGTGCTACCGCCTTGGTGACAAGGATACTCTCTTCTTCGAGGATCGTATTGTTGTGCCCAAAGGTGACCTCCGTAAAGTGATCATGAACGAGGCTCACAATTCTCTCCTCTCCATCCACCCTGGGAGTACGAAGATGTATCAAGACCTCAAGCAGGCTTATTGGTGGACTCAAATGAAGCGCGAGATTGCTCAATTCGTGAATGAATGTGATGTCTGCATAAGAGTGAAGGTAGAACACCAAAGGCCAGCTGGTCTCCTCCAACCACTTGCCATTCCAGAATGGAAGTTTGACCACATCGAAATGGACTTTGTGACTGGGTTTCCAAAGTCCAAGCGTGGCAATGATGCTATATTCGTTGTCATCGACAAACTCACCAAAGTGGCTCATTTTCTGCCTATCAAAGAGTCAATCACTGCAGCTCAATTGGCGGAACTCTATACCTCTCGAATTGTCTCTCTGCACGGTATCCCACAAGTGATATCTTCAGACCGTGGTAGCATATTTACCTCAAAGTTTTGGGATTCTTTTCAGAAGGCCATGGGCACCAACATCCGCTTCAGCACAGCTTTCCATCCTCAAACTAGCGGTCAAGTCGAGCGTGTCAACCAGATTCTTGAAGATATGCTCAGGGCTTGTGTGATCTCCTTCGGCATGAAGTGGGAGGATTGTCTTCCTTATGCTGAATTCTCCTACAACAATAGTTTTCAAGCAAGTTCGGGCAAGGCCCCATTTGAAATTCTGTATGGCAGGAAGTGTCGTACCCCTCTCAACTAGTCCGAAACCGGTGAACGTCAGCTTCTCGGAAATGACTTAATCACAGAGGCAGAGGAAATGTGCAAAGTCATTCGAGATAACCTCAAAGCAGCCCAATCCCGCCAGAAGAGATACTATGATAGTAAGCACCATGATTTGGCTTTCGAGATCAGAGATCATGTTTACCTCCGCGTCTCTCCTATGAAAGGTACTCGTCACTTCGGTGTCAAAGGGAAGCTTGCCCCCAGATACGTGGGACCTTTCAAGATTGTCAGCAAGAGAGGCGATCTCGCCTATCAACTCGAGCTTCCTTCAAACTTTGCAAATGTTCATGATGTGTTCCATGTCTCTCAGCTCCGAAAGTGCTTCAAGACTCCTGACCGCACCGTCAACTTCGAGGACATTGAGCTCCAAGAAGATCTCTCTTATCATGAGCACCCAGTTGCTATTCTTGAAGAGACTGAATGCAAGACTCGCAACAAGTCAATCAAATTCCTCAAAGTCAAGTGGTCACACCATTCCGACCGTGAAGCTACTTGGGAACGCGAGGATCACCTCCGTTCTGAATACCCAGCATTCTTTCAGTCCTAGATCTCGGGACGAGATCCTTTCATAGTGGTGGAGTGTTGTAACACCCCGGATATGACTTTCCCAATATGTATTCCAACTCTTGCCATTTCCGGCCTTAAGTTATTTTATTTTCTTGGGTTCGGGTCTTTGTCTCCGTGTGGTGTTATCGTTGTCATGCATCTCATATCATGTCATCATGTGCATTGCATTTGCATACGTGTTCATCTCAAGCATCCGAGCATTTTCCCCGTTGTCTGTTTTGCATTCCGGTGGTTCGTTCTCCTCCGGTGGTCATTTCTACCTTTCTTTCGTGTGTGGGGATTAAACATTTCCGGATTGGACCGAGACTTGCCAAGCGGCCTTGGTTTACTATCGGTAGACCGCCTCTCAGGTTTCGTACCATTTGGACTTCGTTTGAGGCTCCAACGGTTAACCGAGGGACCGAAAAGGCCTCGTGTGTGTTGCAGCCCAACACCCCTCCAATTTGGCCCAAAACCCACCAAAACCCTCTCCATCATCTCGGTCGTTCGATCACGATCGTGTGGCCAAAAACTGCACCTCATTTGGACTCTCCTAGCTCCCTCTACCTATAAATAAGTGATCCCCTCCCCCAAAATTCGCGATCCAAACCCTAGCCTCTTCTTCCCCACGCCACCGAACACGTCTGGACCAGACCGGACGCGTCCGCCCTGCCGCCTCAGCCACTCCCACGCCACCACGTCGCCGCCGCCGACCCACGCGCCACCGAGGCCCGACGGGCCCAGATCCGGCCCTCCCGGCCCGTTCCTCCGCCGCCCACGCCCGGCTCCTTCTTCCCCCGAGCGCCGCCCACGCCCGGAGCAGCGCCACCGCACGCCATCGCCGGTATCTCGCCGCCCCGCCGCCGTGGTTGCCGTCGCCGACCTCCGCCGCTCCGCCCGCTTCCTCCGCCGCCCTTCGCCGGCGTGGCCACGCCGCCGCGTGCCTCCTCCTCCCCAGCGCCTCCGCTCCGGCCACCTCGCCGGCGAGCTCCGGCCGGCGAGCCCTCTCCTCCGGCGAACTCAAGCGCCGGCAACAACTGTTCCGGCGAGCTCCGTCCGTGCCTCGGAATCCGTGCCAAGAACCCTAGATCTGGAGGTGGTATTTTTCGTCTAAGTCCCCGAAATCCCCTGGTTCATGTGCATATATTCATCATGTCATAATTTGCATCCGTAGCTCCGATTTGTGCATATAGCATATCAAAATGTTCATCTCAGAGAGTACATCATTTCATTCCATTGCATGATTTTCATTTGAGTTCATCTTGATGCCCAAAATGCTGTTAGAAGGGTGCTACTTGAGATAATTGTCAGATCTGCTGCTCCATTTAGATATTTGTCATTTTTGCCATGATTAATGTGTGCATGATATGCCCATGAGTTCTACATATGTTTTGTTAAGGGTTTTGCCATCTTTCCATAGGTGCAACCCATGTATTTTTGTGATGTGTGTGGTGACTAGCACGAGCTTGTAAAGTGAGGCACTTGGTAATGCTGATTTCAGGTACTTGGCATTTCCACTAAGCCCTTGAGCTGTTTATCCCATATGGCCATATGTTCATGTTGTTTCCTAGTGATCCGTGCCTCTTTTGAGGATGATCAGTAAGGATGTTTTGTTAATCTTGTAGTTCTCTATCCATCCATGTCTTTGTTTGCAATTATGGAGCACCCTAGCTTGAGTCAATCGAGCTCTACTTTTGCTACTTCGTGAATCTGGGCAGATTGTCTACTTGTTAGCGATTTTGCCGATGATGGTGTAGTTGATCCGTGCTTGCTATGCTATTATTCTTGCCATTTCTAGCTTGCATTTTGTGTATTCTTGATGGGTGTATGCTTAGATTATCATGACTTGCTCTGTAGTGAGTGCATCGAGCTTGTAAACATGCCTACTTGATATCTGTTTTCAGCATGCTCCAGTTTTCACTAAGTCTGAGAACTGATTATGTTTTTGCCATGTTCACATGCTTGCAATTGTATTTTTTGATCCCTTTTGGCTCAAGGTCACTAAGGGACTTTTGTTAAGCTCTTTGAGTAGCTCCATTCCATGCTTTACTTTGCCATGTTCAGGTCCTGTAGCATGTAGTTTTGTTGCTCCGAAGTGTGCTATCTGATCTGAAATTCCAGACAAGTGTTAATTTCACTAAGTCTGAGATCTGTTTACCATATGCATTTTTGCCATGCTTGTTTGAACCTGTTAATGGATGAATTGGCCGTAGCTCAGTGCTAGACTTTTGTTAAGCATCTTGAATGCATCCCTGCCATGTATTTTTTTGTCATGTTTGAGTGTTGTAGCATGTTCATCTCATTGCATTTAGATGGCTACTTGCTGTAAATCGCAGACCGGTGTCATATTTGAATCACTTGCCATTTCCAAACCGTAACTCCGATTCCGGCGTTCTTTATATCGTTTTCAAGCGATTTCATCTCATCTTTCCAGTGGAACACTTGGATTCCCAAGTTGAGGCCAGGTTCTTGCATCCCTTGTCAAATCTTGCATATGCATCCCGCATCGCATTCCGCATAGCATACCATCTTTGCATCATATTGTTTGAGCTTTGCACGTGGTTGATTGTGCCCTTGTTGCTTGTTTGTCTTGTTTGGGTAGAGTCGGGAGACGAGTTCTCTAACGAGGAGCCCATTGAGTTTGCTTTCGAGGATCCAGTCAGCTCTGACAACTTTGCAGGCAAGATGATCATACCCTCGAAATCACTACTATCTTTGCTTTGCTAGATGCTCGCTCTTTTGGCTATGCCAATGCTATGATGCCTACCACTTGCTTTCAAGCCTCCCAAATTGCCATGTCAAACCTCTAACCCACCATGTCCTAGCAAACTGTTGATTGGCTATGTTACCGCTTTGCTCAGCCCCTCTTATAGCGTTGCTAGTTGCAGGTGAAGATTGGAGACTGTTCCTTGTTGGAACATTTAATTATTTGTTGGGATATCATTATATTGCCATGTTATCTTAATGCATCTATATACTTGGTAAAGGGTGGAAGGCTCGGCCTCTCGTCTAGTGTTTTGTTCCACTCTTGTCGCCCTAGTTTCCGTCATATCGGTGTTATGTTCCCGGATTTTGCGTTCCTTATGCGGTTGGGTTATAATGGGAACCCCTTGATAGTTCGCCTTGATTAAAGCTTGTCCAGCAATGCCCAACCTTGGTTTTACCATTTGCCACCTAGCCTTTTTTCCCTTGGGTTTCCGGAGCCCGAGGGTCATCTTATTTTAGCCCCCCTGTGCCAGTGCTCCTCTGAGTGTTGGCCCAACCGAGCGATGTCCGGGGCTACCAGGGGCAACTCTGGGCTGGCCTACCCGACGTCTTGCTCATCCGGTGTGCCCTGAGAACAAGATATGTGCAGCTCCTATCAGGATTTGTCGGCACATCTGGGTGGTGTTGCTGGATTTGTTTTAACCTGCCGAAGTGTCTTGAAGAACCGAGATACCGAGTCTGATCGGAACGTCTCGGGAGGAGGTCTATTCCTTTGTTGACCGTGAGAGCTTGTCATGGGCTAAGTTGGGACTCCCCTGCAGGGATTTGAACTTTCGAAAGCCATGACCGCGGTTATGGGCAGATGGGAATTTGTTAATGTCCAGTTGTAGATAACTTGAACCTTAACTTAATTAAAATGAATCAACCGTGTGAGTTACCGTGATGGCCTCTTCTCGGCGGAGTCCGGGAAGTGGACACGGTGTTGGAGTAATGCTTGCCGCAGGTTTGCCCTCTTTAGTTATGCGTTCGCGCTTTGCCTTCTCTTGTCGCTCTCTTTTGCGAACAGGATAGCCACCATATATGCTAGTCGCTTGCTGCAGCTCCACCATATTTACCTTGCCTTACCTATAAGCTTATATAGTCTTGATCGCGAGGATGTGAGATTGCTGAGTCCCTGTGGCTCACAGATTACTATTACACCAGATGCAGGGCCTGATGATTCCGCTCCAGGTGGCGCGCTCGAGCTCAATTGGGAGTTCGACGAGGACTCTCAACGATACTATGTGTCTTTCCCTGATGATCAGTGGAGGTGCACAATTGGGGGTGATCGGGACCGTGTCGCATGTTGGGTTATCTTTTATTTTGGCGCCGTAGTCGGGCCATGAGTGTTTGGATGATGTAATGTTATTTATGTACCTTGATTGACGTGGCGAGTGTAAGCCAACTATGTTATCTCCCCTTTTATTATCTATATATTACATGGGATGTTGTGAAGATTGCCTAACTTGCGACATATGCCTTCAATGTGATTATGTCTCTAAGTCGTGCCTCGACACGTGGGAGCTATAGTCGCATCGAGGGTGTTACAGGGGGTTGCGGCCGGCTAGGGAGGAGGCGTGCTAGGAGGAGTCCTACTCCCACCGGGAGTAGGATTACCCCCCCCCCCCTTCCTAGTTGGATTAGGACTTGGGAGAAGGAAGGAGAGAGGGGGAAAGGAAAGAGGGGGCCGGGCCCCCTTGCCCTAAACCAATTCGGTTTGGGCCTTGGGGGCATGCCCCACACTCCCCTTGCTGCCCTCCATTTCCACTAAGGCCCATGTAGGCCCATTAAGCCCCCGGGGGGGTCCCGATAACCTCCCGGAACTCTGATAAAATCCCGATTTCACCCGGAACACTTCCGATATCCAAACATAGGCTTCCAATATATCAATCTTCATGTCTCGACCATTTCGATACTCCTCGCATGTCCGTGATCACATCCGGGACTCCAGAAAACCTTCGGTACATCAAAACATATAAACTCATAATATAAATGTCATCGAAACATTAAGCGTGCGGGCCCTACGGGTTCGAGAACTATGTAGACATGACCAAGACATGTCTCCGGTCAATAACCAATAGCGGAACCTGGATGCTCATATTGGCTCCCACATATTCTACGAAGATCTTTTATCGGTCAAACCGCATATAATAACATACGTTGTTCCCTTTGTCATCGGTATGTTACTTGCGCGAGATTCGATCGTCGGTATCTCAATACCTAGTTCAATCTCGTTACCGGCAAGTCTCTTTACTCGTTCCGTAATACATCATCCGCAACTAACTCATTAGTTGCAATGCTTGCAAGGCTTAAGTGATGTGCATTACCGAGAGGGCCCAGAGATACCTCTCCGACAACCAGAGTGACAAATCCTAATCTCGAAATACGCCAACCCAACAAGTACCTTTGGGGAAACCTATAGAGCACCTTTATAATCACCCAGTTACATTGTAACGTTTGGTAGCACACAAAGTGTTCCTCCAGTAAATGGGAGTTGCATAATCTCATAGTCATAGGAACATGTATAAGTCATGAAGAAAGCAATAGCAACATACTAAACGATCGGGTGCTAAGCTAACGGAATGGGTCATGTCAATCACATCATTCTTCTAATGATGTGACCCGTTAATCAAATGACAACTCATGTCCATGGTTAGGAAACATAACCATCTTTGATCAACGAACTAGTCAAGTAGAGGCATACTAGTGACAACCTGTTTGTCTATGTATTCACACATGTATTATGTTTCCGGTTAATACAATTCTAGCATGAATAATAAACATTTATCATGATATAAGGAAATAAATAATAACTTTGTTATTGCCTCTAGGAGATATTTCCTTCAATAAGAGTAGCATGTCTCATACTAACACACGGGCGTGACTGTCTCATCATAAGCAATAGATGCAGGATACACAAGAACAGTAGTTTGATGTAAGAACATGGTGTGATAGGCAGATGTAGTATGTACAAAAATAGGAAGGCGTGTCATATTCACATGTAAAATGTGTAAGCTAAGGAGATGCAGTTTAACAAATTAGGAGCAATACAAGCTAGGCTCCATATGCAACATGCAACCAGATATCACACTACCATGTTAGAGAAAGCACCTGGGGTTGTGGAGTAGGGGGATGAGACTTGGAACTTGCACTACAGTAGGAGTAGCAGGAGAATCTGCAGAGATCATCTATTTTGGTTGCTCTAGAGGACCACCATCATTCCGTGCCTTCGTCCTTTTATATTTTGCCTTGTCAAGTAAGCACACAAGAAAAAGGAATGAAATTTGCACTTCCAAATTCGTTGATGCATGATACTGACGAACACAACTTTTATGTATGGCAACCACATTGTAGGAGGATGGAATGTGTACGAAAAACGCTAAGCAGAAGGCATTTCAACAAATTGGAAGCAATGCAATCTAGACACCATATGAAAGATCCAACCAAAATCACTCTACCAAGTTAGATGTGTCTCATTATAAGTGGCACTTCAACAAATTAAAGCCAATACATGTTTGAAATGATATGCAAGATGCAACCAATATTACACTATCAACTTGAAGGTGTCTCGTCAGAAGTGATTGATGAGGGATACAGAAGAAAAGTAGTTTGATTAAGAACATGGTTAATAGAAACACGTAATATGTATGAAAAACAGGAACGCATGTCATATTCACAGGTATAATGTGTTAACTAAGCAGATGCAATTTACCCTAATTAGAAGCATTACAAGGTAGATACCATATGCAACATGCAACCACATATCACACTGCTAAGTAAGAGCAAGCACCTGCGATGGTGGTGTGGGGTAATTGCGGTCATCAACTAGAGAGCTACGTTGACTATCTTCATTTAGCCTTGTTGTTTCTTGAGAATCATGTGGGGAGGATGACACTGTACTCTTTAAACGAGTAGCGCGTCTCACAGTAACCCAGTGGGGTGACTGTCTCGTCATAAGTGATTGACGAGGGATACAAAATAGCATTAGTTTGATGTACAAACATGGTTAATAGACATGTAGTATGTATCAAAAACAGGAAGGCATGTCATTATCAAAGGTATAATGTGTAAAGTAAGTTGATGCAATTTAACCAAATTGGAAGCAATACAAGCTAGACACCATATGCAACATGCAACCACATTTGACAGCGCGAAGTTAAAGCAAGCACCTGGGATGGTTGTGTGTGGCAATTGAGATCATCAACTGGAGAGCTACGTTTACTGTCTCCATCTGCTGGCACTACACCCTTTAGAATGCTGAGACGCTTAGTGCTTATCTTCGAATTACACTAGAGTGACTTCTGTATTTTCTTTTTTGTATTCATCAACACTGCGTCAGAGTCTAAAATACTCATGCATAAAAAAACAATAGTGTGAGTATGGGTGAAGTGTGTGCATAAGTAGTACAGTGTAAAGGTAGCAGATAGCAGGTCGGTGAGAAATAAATGACGGGACACATATGATAGCTCTACAACATGCATGGCACATGAAATTACTAGATTCTAGGATTTTGAAATATGAGCACAGGGATGGCTGGCAAATGCAGATGCTCCTCCAGCACACCACAAGGTGTGGTCCTATGAAAATGACAGTTGACTAAAAACAAATAGGTCAGTCCATTTTTTCTGCACCATCCGATGTACAAAGAACGGGCAGATCACCTTCATCTACCTCCAGCCAGTCAGTGTTATGATCTTCCTTGAAACGCCAGCGACCACCGGCCCAGTCCCCTGCCTCCGCCCTCCCCTCGACCTCACCGCACTGCCATGCTTGGCACCTCCCCCGGCCATCCCTTCAAGCCCCGCCGACCTCCAGATCGGGCGCAAGCAGCTCCTGTGCTCCACACCCCTATGATAGACACTGAGGTGCCGCTTCCCCGGCGAACAAGCTGACTAGGTGCTCCGCGCGCCTAAGTGGGTGTTGCATCTTTTAATTGCGATTCGACTAACCCTGAATTGAAATCCAGGCGGGCTACTGACCTCTAGCAAAGGTGAAATAGTAAATGGGAGGAAACCTTGTGCATTTAGTATAATGAAGAAGATGCAGTACGAAGTGCTCAACTAGTTTCTTTCGTGGGATGAATACGGTGTGAGCAGAGACGTAAGATTTGCACGAATAAGGGAAGAGGAGTACCTCTTTCTGCTGGCAGTGTTGTCCTTCTATTTTTCCAACGATCTTCATGTGGTTCCTTGGAAACGAGAAGTTAGGGAGGACGTTCGAGCCTTGGACGAACCCATGGCCAAGTTGTTGAGTGTGGTGCGGTGGTCGTCTGTTGGCGGCAGGGAACCAAATGCGAGGAGGCGACGGCATAGCGGGAACAGCTCCGGTGCGGTGGACGGTTGCGATAGTGGAGCGGCAGCGGTGAGGCGCAGGACAGCTGGTTAAAGTGGTTCTGGTACAGCACACATCGACATCGTGGAGGCAGCTCTGCCTCGTCTTTAGCTGCTAAGTCCTTAAGGGCGTTGCGGTCGCGGTTGCATTGGATGACGATGTCAGGGTACTGGCTCTAGCGTGATGGAGGAGGGCGGCGGTGGATTGGGCACAATGGGGTGGAGGATGGACGAGGCTGGTGGAGAGGGCGTTTTGGCGCCCACGGAGTATGAATGGAGAAACGGAGGGAGGAGGGAGGAGGGAACTAAGGGTGAACAATGTTTCGGTTTGGAACGCACTTGTTTGAAATTTGGGGAAAGTTACGAACTTTGCCCCCATCTAATATTTCGGACATATTGCGGGTTGGGTGTAGGACAGTAATCTCAGGTGTCCCAAATGGTGGGCGGGATAGATTTCGGCCGAGTGCATGGGTGTTTAGGCGCCCACGGCGTATGAATGCTTCTCGGAGGCAGTTGAGACTCGCGTCTTGGTGAAGTTACAAACCTACCCCGGTTTAGACCTTTGGACATCGGCCCGATAGGCTACACGTGCCAGAGTCAGGACAATAATTTACTAGCACCAAACATTAGTCTCGCGCGGTTTCGGGTGACCAGAGACTTATTTGGTGCTCCGTTCAATATTTTGGAGCAGAAGCATTAACGTTTTTAGTTCTCTTGAATTGAACTTTCAGGATTTATCAAACTTCACAAATCTTTGCTCTTGAAAATCCTAAAACTATGATTATTTTGGAATGGAGGGGGTACATTTGAATATACATTGTACACTAGTATATATTAAAAAATATGCAACTTACCTCAGTTCATGCATGGTTCCAGATATAATCTCCTTGGTTGCAAAAAATAGTTAGACATGCGTATGAATATATAGCATGTTCAAACGCACAACAAAGATTGATGCCCCCTTTTAGATCTGGTTTACAAATGCCATTATCTCGGGTTCAAATAGATGAATGCACTTCCTATGAATTCGAATCTTCGAAACCCCCCTTTTTGTTGAATTCAACATGTATTCTATTTCGTAGCTAGCAATTTGGAATGTATCCATGTAAGTGACAAATGTATAAAGTGCTTCACACTAACAACATGGAGTGCACTAATTAATGTTTATATATGAATTGCAAAAGCAATGCATTGCCTGTATTTCAAACCGCTCTCACTCTATGGATCAATAATATGAAATAAACACATGCACATGTTAGAATTCAATAGAGTATGGGTGTCTGATAGACCGATTTCCGTTCATACACAAATTGCAAAATTCATGTCTCATCCAAAAATAATAATGACATTTATATTTTAATTTAATGCGTAGAACCTCATTTTACACGTAGATGCACTATGCCTCACTCCATTCTCACAAACGTGCTATATATCTCTCTATCTAACGCATAAGTGCACACACTTTATATACATCGGCATTGCTCTTTCACACATGCTCACAATCTCTCCCGGGGTGTCGGGGTGTCTCACGCACTATCTCTCTCTCTCTCTCTCTCTCTCTCTCTCTCTCTCTCTCTCTCTGTTTCTGACTACTATGTACCACTCTTTTCACTAATCTCAGTTGGAAAACACTATTTCTCTCACATGCATATATACACACGAACGGTCTCTACTATCCCTCTATACGCACATATATGTGCCTACGTGTCTCCAGCACACACATTATCTTTAGGCCTCTCTCGCACACATTGCCCCCCTATAGACACACCTCTCTCTTAGTAGTTGGCAGATATGATTCCATCAGATCATTCGGTAGGATATCCCTGACTGTTAGGCTGGATGGTAATACGAGGCAAAGTTTTACCCAAGTTCGGACCCTTGCAATTAAGGAAAAAGCCTACTCATGGTACTATATATTAGTGATAGGGGTGTGTACAAAGTACACGTGAATACCAGGCATTGTGCGTGTGTGTATACTATTGACGAAGTAGCCCCCAGGCTTCTATAACATACTCGGGGCCTAGGGTTACAAATCATATATGGTCGGCTTATCACCAGTGGGGATAGAGTCCTCGACGACTCTGGTAGCTTCGTGTTGTACGCCGAGTCCTCCACATGGGTCTTCGTATAATGCGTCTTGGTCCAACCTATGTGGCGCGGGATGGAACCGACCCATGAGTCCTCATGTTGACCCACCACAACTAGAAATGATGTGCCCACCACACCACACACGCAATCGACCACTAAGAAAATAAGCATATACAATAGTACAATGTTATACATGAAAGTTAATTGCATGGTGCATCCATTTTTTTTGCATTGTGAATGTTTATATTTTATCCTAAGATATTAGTCATGGGAGAGAGACCACCGGACACCCCCTCTTTCTACACCACTTTCACATACGCACACAAACTATCTCTCGGCCCTCTAAAAGTATGCATGCCCATGACACATTCACGCATGACGGTCACTGCATTTCAAGCGAAAGCACTATACGGTCGACGGACTTCAGAATATGCTCATTACGGTCACCATATACATTCTCGTGGTGATCATACGGTACCTAGCTCACGATACGTCTCTGTATTTTGTTGATGACACTGATGGACATTGTATTTGATGTGTGCTCCATATTTTGTTGACGACACTTACGGTCATTGTATTTGAAGCGAAATCACGATATGGTCACTGGACTTCAGAATAAGCTCATCACGGTCATCACATACATTTTGTGGTGCTAACCAACCTATGGTTGGATGGTTAGGAGGACAGTGGTTTCTCGAGCCCACTAGGGTTAAAGTCCTGGTGCTCACATTTATCCTGGGTTAATTTCATTATTTTTCCAGCGATGTGCGTTCAGTGGGAGGAGACGTTCCACTCGACTACGAGGCACCTATGGTGACTTAGTAAAATCTCAAGATCATATGATGGTTCACTCTCTCGAAGGTGCTCATAGGGGTAGGGTCTGCGTGTGTGCGCTTATAGCGGTGAGTGCTTGCGCGTATATATGAGCGCTTGTGTTTGTACCGTGTTAAAAAAATGCATGTCGTGATTATACGGTCACTGGCTCACCTGTACAACTCCGTATTTTGTTGATGACACAATCAATTGACCATTCAAATGTTCCACGTGGCGCAACTAGTCTTGCACCATCAAGGCGTGTAACCGTGGGGCCCACCTATCAGCGCGTATATGAAAGAAAGAAATGGTAGTTTGAGTCTGTACTGTGTTAATAAAAAACATTTTAGGGTGATCATACGGTCACTGGCTCACCATACAGCTCTATAATTTATTGATGGCACGATCAATTGACCAGTCAAACGGTCCACATTCAGCGGCACACATTACCATAGGGCCCACCCGTCAGCGCATATATGAAGGACGGAAATGGTAATAAATTAGCGGTCGGTGGGGATTCGAAGTCGTGAGACCTCTGGTTGGCAGTCGTCGGTGGTGGGGGCGCGGTGATTGGGCGGTGGCGTTGGGATCCCCGGAGAAAAAGCTCGGCGCGGGGGGACCTAGAGGGATGGCCGGAGCGGCGGCGGACTGGCGGTGGGGAGTGGTTTCGGGGTGGGCGGGGCGGCGTGGCCGCGCGGGCCGGCCGCGGACAACTGCGTCCGGCAGTTCGGCCGGCGGTGGCTGGCGGCTCAGGGGGTGGAGGTTGAAGATAAACTGCAGACCCTTGATTTCGTATCCAACGGCTGGGAAATCTACTGACCAGAGATGAAAAAGTCAGTCAACTGACGTGTAGCCTCACCCCGCACGTACACATGCACGCATGCAACACTCGCCCGAACACACGCACGCATGCAGGCATGCAACACTGACACGTACACATAACGAACACACTCACGCATGCAGGCGTGCAACACTGACACGTACACATGCACTCACGAACACACGCACGTACGCACACATGCATGCAACACTGAAACATACACATGCACGCACGCAACACTCGCACATCTGCATGCACGCCGCACATGACGCGAGACATACGCTCAACCTATACGTGCATGCACCCTTTGTTAAGGACATGGATTGTTACGGGTATTAATCAATATTATCTTTTTTGCAAGGTTTAATCAATCTTATCTGTGATAAGTAGAACATTGATGTTTGCAGTGGTCTTTATGAATCACAACGTATCGAACGGGCTATCAACGTTTATATGAAAAATTCAAAAGTCTCTTACATTATATAGTAGGCTTATCTAGATGAAATAGATGGCGTCACACTCAATGGACAATCATCGGTTTATGAAATGCCCGCTTCTGACTGCCCTGGCCCACCAAAAGTTCCTCTGCCGTGCGCTGCCTGCATTGGGTCACTGACATGTAGGCCATGTACCCAAAGAGCCCACACGTCAGTGGAAGAACGGCGTAGTGTCATACGTCGGAGTCGAGGGCGCCACTCGATGCACGCCCGGCTAAACACGCCTCCTTGACGCATTCAAAAGCCTCCATGGAACCCGTGTGGAAGCCGAGAAACCCACTCTGGACACACATCCGTTCATGATCGGGCCGGCATTAAACGCAACGCCGGCCGAGCTCCTCCCGTCCGCCATCTATTTAATCTTCTATTTAAACGAGGCCAAACGCCGGCCATGAATCGCACACCTCCGCCGCTCCCCTATCTCCTCCTTCACCATTTTTTCCACTCTTACAATGGCTTACGAAGAGTAGTTATCCCGCATCCAAGCCGGCTGGGTGGCCCGCCGAGCCCGCCAGATACGATCTATGTAGCTCGCTGATCCACCTACCTCCCCACACCCGACGGAGCTAGTTGCCGCCCCAAGCCGGCGCGCGGTTCAGCAACTCGCCGCTCCAGGCCAGCTCGACGAGGAGCGGCGCATGGGTGTCGTCGCTACCGTCCACACCGCCACCTCATACCGCGCCTCCCACGTCTGCGACCGCGTCTCTCGTTTCTGTGGCCGAGACTCCCATGCCGGCGACCGCGCCATGCAAGCAGAGATAGAAGCCGCGTGCGCGGAGAGCGATGAGTCGGTGGCCAGCGCCTCCGCATCCGCCGCCATCATCAAGGAGAAGTAGAACACGAGAGGCCGCCACCGCTTGGGTCCCATGAAGGCCACCGCGGAGGCGACGCCGACGTACATAACAGGTGTCTTGCCGGATCCTTTTGTTGCAAGGACCTTCATCGACCCCGCAAGGGCTCCACGGAAGCGGAGAAGCCCCCTTCCACCATCATATTGGGCATCAGCCAACCATATCAGTTGGGAAGCGGGGAAGCGAGTCGTCCTTTGTGTTGAAGCATATACCTCCGGGGCTCCCGGCAGTCCGGTGATCATGCTGCCGGACATGAGGAACACAAATGGATCGGCGGGCAACCATTTAGGCCAGGTATTATATACCTGTGCTATCCAGAACTAGCACTATTTAGTTGATTTGAATGTAATGAAATCAGTCATGTTTGTATGAAAATTTGATATTTTATATGAATTCCGTCATTGTTTATGAGAAATATCGCCGTGTTTGCATGAATTTTGTCCTTTTGGTTGAGTTGTTGTCAGAATGTGTGCGGCTACGGTTGTATGACGTAATATGCGGGTCGTCGGTCGGTCTGCGACCGACCCGGGCGGCGTGGTGGCACAAAAAAAGCACAGCTCTTGCGAGCTCGTCTCCAACATGCGCGCTGGAGGATGCATGAGCACCCGAGCCATTCCTCGTTCATCGGTGGCAAAGGCACCGGTGGACAAAAGGGTCGCCAATATTTTGGCTACCCCAGGCAAAATCCAAACAACCCTTCCCAGCAGATTCAAATCCCTCATTCGCCGTGAAATTTTGCCATGTGTTGTTTTCATGGACTAGCAAGATGCCCGTGCATTGCACGAAACATCAGGAGGAAAAAATTTCACAAGTTTTGGGTGAGATTACACCTAACTAGTTGACATGAGAAAATAGAGGAGCTTGCCTAATATAAGGAAATGTAATCAAATCCAAAAAAATCCAAATGAGTGGTGCAATGCAATACACCTTATATTTTGGAGTTTTTCTCAAAAATCTATACACCTTATATCAAGGAATGGAGGGAGTATAAAATAGCATATTAATGCATATAAAACATCCGAAACAGATAATATAATAGCATGGAACAATAAAAAATTATAGGTACATTGGAGATGTATCAATTGCACCCTGGACCAAGTCCCTCCTCGCATACCTACTCCGCAAAGAGCTCCCCTAGGACCCAACTGACGCACGTCGGATTATAAGGCAGTCTAAAGCATACAAGGTCCATGAGGGGGAGCCCTATAAGCTAAGTACCACGGGTGTCCTCCGACAATGTATATTTGAGGAGGAGGGGAGATCGTTGCTTAGCAAAATACACTCTAGCATGAGCGGACATCACGCTCTTGCTCGAACCTTGGTCAGCAAGGTGTTCCCGTTGGGGAACGTAGTAATTTCAAAAAAATTCCTACGCACATGCAAGATCATGGTGATGCATAGCAACGAGGGAAGAGTGTGATCTACGTACCCTTGTAGACCGACAGTGGAAGCGTTATGACAACGCGGTTGATGTAGTCGTACGTCTTCACGGCCCGACCGATCAAGCACCGAAACTACGGCACCTCTGAGTTCTAGCACACGTTCAGCTCGATGACGATCCCCGGACTCCATCCAGCAAAGTGTCGGGGAAGAGTTCCGTCAGCACGACGGTGTGGTGACGATCTTGATGTACTACCATCGCAGGGCTTCGTCTAAGCACCGCTACAATATTATCGAGGATTATGGTGGAAGGGGGCACCGCACACGGCTAAGAATATGATCACATGGATCAACTTGTGTGTCTAGGGGTGCCCCCTGCCCCCGTATATAAAGGATCAAGGGGAGGAGGCCGGCCGGCCCCTATGGCGCGCCAAGGAGGAGTCCTCCTCCTAGTAGGAGTAGGACTCCTACTAGGAGGGGGGAAGAAGTGGGGAGGGAGAAGGAAAGGGGGGTGGCGCCCCTCCCTCTCCTAGTCCAATTCGGACCAGTGGGGAGGAGGCGCGCAGCCCACCTATGGCTGCCTCTCTCTCTCTCCACTAAGGCCCATATAGCCCATTACTTCTCCCGGGGGGGTTCCGGTAACCCTCTGGCTCTCCGGTTTTCTCCGAAATCACCCGGAACACTTTCGGTGTCCGAATATAGCCGTCCAATATATCAATCTTTATGTCTCGACCATTTCGAGACTCCTCGTCATGTCCGTGATCACATCCGAGACTCTGAACTAACTTCGGTACATCAAAACTCATAAACTCATAATATAACTGTCATCGAAACCTTAAGCGTGCAGACCCTACGGGTTCGAGAACAATGTAGACATGACCGAGACACGTCTCCGGTCAATAACCAATAGCGGAACCTGGATGCTCATATTGTCTCCTACATATTCTACGAAGATCTTTATCGGTCAGACCGCATAACAACATATGTTGTTCCCTTTGTCATCGGTATGTTACTTGCCCGAGATTCGATCGTCGGTATCTCAATACCTAGTTCAATCTCGTTACCGGCAAGTCTCTTTACTCGTTTCGTAATACATCATCTTGCAACTAACTCATTAGTTGTAATTCTTGCAAGGCTTATGTGATGTGCATTACCGAGAGGGCCCAGAGATACCTCTCCGACAATCGGAATGACAAATCCTAATCTCAAAATACGCCAACCCAACATTCACCTTTCGAGACACCTGTAGAGCTCCTTTATAATCACCCAGTTACGTTGTGACGTTTGGTAGCACACAAAGTGTTCCTCCGGTAAACGGGAGTTGCATAATCTCATAGTCATAGGAACATGTATAAGTCATGAAGAAAGCAATAGCAACATACTAAATGATCGGGTGCTAAGCTAATGGAATGGGTCATGTCAATCACATCATTCTCCTAATGATGTGATCCCATTAATCAAATGACAGCACATGTCTATGGTTAGGAAACATAACCATCTTCGATTAACGAGCTAGTCGAGTAGAGGCATACTAGTGACGTTTGGTTTGTCTATGTATTCACACAAGTATTATGTTTCCGGATAATACAATTCTAGCATGAATAATAAACATTTATCATGATATAAGGAAATAAAATAATAACATTATTATTGCCTCTAGGGCATATTTCCTTCAGTCTCCCACTTGCACTAGAGTCAATAATCTAGATTACACAGTAATGATTCTAACACCCATGGAGCTTTGGTGCTGATCATGTTTTGCTCGTGGAAGAGGCTTAGTCAACGGGTCTGCTACATTCAGATCCGTATGTATCTTGCAAATCTCTATGTCTCCCACCTGGACTAGATCCCGAATGGAATTGAAGCGTCTCTTGATGTGCTTGGTTCTCTTGTGAAATCTGGATTCCTTTGCCAAGGCAATTGCACCAGTATTGTCACAAAAGATTTTCATTGGACCCGATGCACTAGGTATGACACCTAGATCGGATATGAACTCCTTCATCTAGAATCCTTCGTTTGCTGCTTCCGAAGCAGCTATGTACTCCGCTTCACATGTAGATCCCGCCACAACGCTTTGTTTAGAACTGCACCAACTAACAGCTCCACCGTTTAATGTAAACACGTATCCGGTTTGCGATTTAGAATCGTCTGGATCAGTGTCAAATCTTGCATCAACATGACCATTTACGATGAGCTCTTTGTCACCTCCATATATGAGAAACATATCCTTAGTCCTTTTCAGGTATTTCAGGATGTTCTTGACCGCTGTCCAGTGATCCACTCCTGGATTACTTTGGTACCTCCTTGCTAGACTTATAGCAAGACACACAGCAGGTCTCGTACACAGCATTGCATACATGATTGGGCCTATGGCTGAAGCATAGGGAACATCTTTCATTTTCTCTCTATCTTCTGCATTGGTTGGACTTTGAGTCTTACTCAATTTCACACCTTGTAACACAGGCAAGAATCCTTTCTTTGCTTGACCCATTTTGAACTTTTTAAAAACTTTGTCAAGGTATGTGTTTTGTGAAAGTCCAATTAAGCGTCTCGATCTGTCTCTATAGATCTTGATGCCCAATATGTAGGCAGCTTCACCGAGGTCTTTCATTGAAAAACTTTTATTCAAGTATCCTTTTATGCTATCCAGAAATTCTATATCATTTCCGATTAGTAATATTTCATCTACATAAAATATCAGAAATGCTACAGAGCTCCCACTCACTTTCTTGTAAATACAGGCTTCTCCAAAAGTCTATATAAAACCAAATGCTTTGATCACACTATCAAAGCGTTTATTCCAACTCCGAGAGGCTTGCACCAGTCCATAAATGGATCGCTGGAGCTTGCACACTTTGTTAGCTCCCTTTGGATCGAAAAAACCTTCTGGCTGCATCATATACAACTCTTCTTGCAGAAATCCATTCAGGAATGCAGTTTTGACATCCATTTGCCAAATTTCATAATCATAAAATGCGGCAATTGCTAACATGATTCGGACAGACTTAAGCATCACTACGGGTGAGAAGGTCTCATCGTAGTCAATCCCTTGAACTTGCCGAAAACCTTTTGCGACAAGTCGAGCTTTGTAGACACTAATGTTACCGTCAGCGTCATTCTTCTTCTTGAAGATCCATTTATTCTCAATTGCTTGCCGATCATTGGGCAAGTCAACCAAAGTCCATACTTTGTTTTCATACATGGATCCCATCTCAAATTTCATGGCTTCAAGCCATTTTGCGGAATCTGGGCTCACCATCGCTTCTTCATAGTTCGTAGGTTCATCATGATCTAGTAGCATGACTTCCAGAACATGATTACCATACCACTCTGGCGCGGATCTTACTCTGGTTGATCTATGAGGTTCAGTAGTATCTTGTTCTGAAGTTTCATGATCATTATCATTAGCTTCCTCACCAATTGGTGTAGGTGTCACAGAAACAGGTTTCTGTGATGTACTACTTTCCAATAAGGGAGCAGGTACAGTTACCTCGTCAAGTTCTACTTTCCTCCCACTCACTTCTTTTGAGAGAAACTCCTTCTCCAGAAAGTTTTCGAATTTAGCAACAAAAGTCTTGCCTTCGGATCTTTGATAGAAGCTTTATCCAATAGTTTCCTTTGGATATCCTATGAACACACATTTCTCCGATTTGGGTTCGAGCTTATCAGGTTGAATCTTTTTCACATAAGCATCGCAGCCCCAAACTTTCAGAAACGACAACTTTGGTTTCTTGCCAAACCACAGTTCATAAGGCGTCGTCTCAACGGATTTTGATGGTGCCCTATTTAACGTGAATGCGGCCGTCTCTAGAGCATATCCCCAAAATGATAGCGGTAAATCAGTAAGAGACATCATAGATCGCACCATATCTAGTAAAGTACGATTACGACGTTCGGACACACCATTACGCTGTGGTGTTCCGGGTGGCGTGAGTTGCGAAACTATTCCACATTGTTTCAAATGTACACCAAACTCGTAACTCAAATATTCTCCTCCACGATCAGATCGTAGGAAAAAAATTCTTGTTACGATGATTTTCAACTTCACTCTGAAATTCTTTGAACTTTTCAAACGTTTCAGACTTATGTTTCATTAACTATATATACCCATATCTGCTTAAGTCATCTGTGAAGGTGAGAAAATAACGATATCCGCCACGAGCCTCAACATTCATCGGACCACATACATTTGTATGTATGATTTCCAACAAATCTGTTGCTCTCTCCATAGTTCCGGAGAACGGTGTTTTTGTCATCTTACCCATAAGGCACGGTTCGCAAGTACCAAGTGATTCATAATCAAGTGGTTCCAAAAGCCCATCAGTATGGAGTTTCTTCATGCACTTTACACCGATATGACCCAAACGGCAGTGCCACAAATAAGTTGCACTATCATTATCAACTCTGCATCTTTTGGCTTCAAGACTATGAATATGTGTGTCACTACTATCGAGATTTAATAAGAATAGACCACTCCTTAAGGGTGCATGACCATAAAAGATATTACTCATATAAATAGAACAACCATTATTCTCTGATTTAAATGAATAACCGTCTCGCATCAAACAAGATCCAGATATAATGTTCATGCTTAATGCTGGCACCAAATAACAATTATTTAGGTCTAATACTAATCCCGAAGGTAGATGTAGAGGTAGCGTGCCGACTGCAATCCCATCGACTTTGGAACCATTTCCCACGCGCATCGTCACCTCGTCCTTAGCCAATCTTCGCTTAATCCGTAGTCCCTGTTTCGAGTTGCAAATATTAGCAACAGAACCAGTATCAAATACCCAGGTGCTACTGCAAGCATTAGTAAGGTACACATCAATAACATGTATATCACATATACCTTTGTTCACCTTGCCATCCTTCTTATCCGCCAAATACTTGGGGCAGTTCCGCTTCCAGTGACCAGTCTGCTTGCAGTAGAAGCACTCAGTTTCAGGCTTAGGTCCAGGTTTGGGTTTCTTCTCTTGAGTAGCAACTTGCTTGCTGTTCTTTTTGAAGTTCCCCTTCTTCTTCCCTTTGCCCTTTTTCTTGAAACTAGTGGTCTTGTTGACCATCAACACTTGATGCTCCTTCTTGATTTCTACCTCCGCAGCTTTCAGCATTGCGAAGAGCTCGGGAATAGTCTTATTCATCCCTTGCATATTATATTTCATCATGAAGCTCTTGTACCTTGGTGGTAGTGATTGGAGAATTCTGTCAATGACGCAATCATCTGGAAGATTAACTCCCAATTGAATCAAGTGATTATTATACCCAGACATTTTGAGTATATGCTCACTGATAGAACTGTTCTCCTCCATCTTGCAGCTATAGAACTTATTGGAGACTTCATATATCTCAATCCGGGCATTTGCTTGAAATATTAACTTCAACTCCTGGAACATCTCATATGCTCCATGACATTCAAACCGTCGTTGAAGTCCCGATTCTAAGCCGTAAAGCATGGCACACTGAACTATTGAGTAGTCATCAGCTTTGCTATGCTAGACGTTCATAACATCTGGTGTTGCTCCAGCAGCAGGCCTGGCACCCAGTGGTGCTTCCAGGACGTAATTCTTCTGTGCAGCAATGAGGATAATCCTCAAGTTACGGACCCAGTTCGTGTAATTGCTACCATCATCTTTCAACTTTGCTTTCTCAGGGAATGCATTAAAATTCAACAGAACAACAGCACGGGCCATCTATCTACAATCAAACATAAACAAGCAAGATACTATCAGGTACTAAGTTCATGATAAATTTAGGTTCAATTAATCATATTACTTAAGAACTCCCACTTAGATAGACATCCCTCTAATCCTCTAAGTGATTACGTGATCCAAATCAACTAAACCATGTCCGGTCATCACGTGAGATGGAGTAGTTTCATTGGTGAACATCGCTATGTTGATCATATCTACTATATAATTCATGCTCGACCTTTCGGTCTCTGTGTTCCGAGGCCATATCTGTATATGCTTGGCTTGTCAAGTATAACCTGAGTATTCTGCGTGTGCAACTGTTTTGCACCCATTGTATTTGAACGTAGAGCCTATCACACCCGATCATCACGTGGTGTCTCAGCACGAAGAACTTTCGCAATGGTGCATACTCAGGGAGAACACTTCTTGATAATTAGTGAGAGATCATCTTAAAATGCTACCGTCAATCAAAGCAAGATAAGATGCATAAAAGATAAACAACACATGCAATCAATATAAGTGATATGATATGGCCATCATCATCTTGTGCTTGTGATCTCCATCTTTGAAGCACCGTCGTGATCACCATCGTCACCGGCGCGACACCTTGATCACCATCGTAGCATCGTTGTCGTCTCGCCAATCTTATGCTTCCACGACTATCGCTACTGTTT
Organism: Triticum dicoccoides; assembly: GCF_002162155.2. Taxonomy (NCBI): domain Eukaryota; kingdom Viridiplantae; phylum Streptophyta; class Magnoliopsida; order Poales; family Poaceae; genus Triticum; species Triticum dicoccoides. Next base: position 106,330,911 of record NC_041380.1, on the reverse strand, counting down.
AGTGATAAAGTAAAGCATTACAGCGCAATTGCATTGCATACAATAAAGCGACAACCATATGGCTCCTGCCAGTTGCCAATAACTTGGTTACAAAACATGACCATCTCATACAATAAAATTTAGCATCGTGTCTTGACCATATCACATCACAACATGCCCTGCAAAAACAAGTTAGACGTCCTCTACTTTGTTGTTGCAAGTTTTACGTGGCTGCTACGGGCTTAAGCAAGAACCAATCTTACCTACACATCAAAACCACAACGATAGTTTGTCAAGTTGCTGCTGTTTTAACCTTCGCAAGGACCAGGCGTAGCCACACTCGGTTCAACTAAAGTTGGAGAAACTGTCACCCGCTAGCCACCTTTATGCAAAGCACGTCGGGAGAACCGATCTCGTGTAAGCGTACGCGTAATGTCGGTCTGGGCCGCTTCGTCCAACAATACCGCCGAACCAAAGTATGACATGCTGGTAAGCAGTATGACTTATATCGTCCACAACTCACTTGTGTTCTACTCGTGCATATAACATCAACACATAAAACCTAGGCTCGGATGCCACTGTTGGGGAACGTAGTAATTTCAAAACAATTCCTACGCACACGCAAGATCATGGTGATGCATAGCAACGAGGGAAGAGTGTGATCTACGTACCCTTGTAGACCGACAGCGGAAGCGTTATGACAACACGGTTGATGTAGTCGTACGTCTTCACGGCCCGACCGATCAAGCACCGAAACTACAGCACCTCTGAGTTCTAGCACACGTTCAGCTCGATGACGATCCCCGGACTCCATCCAGCAAAGTGTCGGGGAAGAGTTCCGTCAGCACGACGGCGTGGTGACGATCTTGATGTACTACCATCGCAGGGCTTCGTCTAAGCACCGCTACAATATTATCGAGGATTATGGTGGAAGGGGGCACCGCACACGGCTAAGAATATGATCACGTGGATCAACTTGTGTGTCTAGGGGTGCCCCCTGCCCCCGTATATAAAGGATCAAGGGGAGGAGGCCGGCCGGCCCCTATGGCGCGCCAAAGAGGAGTCCTCCTCCTAGTAGGAGTAGGACTCCTACTAGGAGGGGGAAAGAAGTTGGGAGGGAGAAGGAAAGGGGGGTGGCGCCCCTCCCTCTCCTAGTCCAATTCGGACCAGTGGGGAGGAGGCGCGCGGCCCACCTATGGCTGCCTCTCTCTCTCTCCACTAAGGCCCATATAGCCCATTACTTCTCCCGGGGGGGTTCCGGTAACCCTCCGGCTCTCCGGTTTTCTCCGAAATCACCCGGAACACTTCCGGTGTCCGAATATAGCCGTCCAATATATCAATCTTTATGTCTCGACCATTTCGAGACTCCTCGTCATGTCCGTGATCACATCCGGGACTCTGAACTAACTTCGGTACATCAAAACTCATAAACTCATAATATAACTGTCATCGAAACCTTAAGCGTGCAGACCCTACGGGTTCGAGAACAATGTAGACATGACCGAGACACGTCTCCGGTCAATAACCAATAGTGGAACCTGGATGCTCATATTGTCTCCTACATATTCTACGAAGATCTTTATCGGACAGACCGCATAACAACATACGTTGTTCCCTTTGCCATCGGTATGTTACTTGCCCGAGATTCGATCGTCGGTATCTCAATACGTAGTTCAATCTCGTTACCGGCAAGTCTCTTTACTCGTTTCGTAATACATCATCTTGCAACTAACTCATTAGTTGTAATTCTTGCAAGGCTTATGTGATGTGCATTACCGAGAGGGCCCAGAGATACCTCTCCGACAATCGGAATGACAAATCCTAATCTCAAAATATGCCAACCCAACATTCACCTTTCGAGACACCTGTAGAGCTCCTTTATAATCACCCAGTTACATTGTGACGTTTGGTAGCACACAAAGTGTTCCTCCGGTAAACGGGAGTTGCATAATCTCATAGTCATAGGAACATGTATAAGTCATGAAGAAAGCAATAGCAACATACTAAATGATCGGGTGCTAAGCTAATGGAATGGGTCATGTCAATCACATCATTCTCCTAATGATGTGATCCCATTAATCAAATGAAAACACATGTCTATGGTTAGGAAACATAACCATCTTCGATTAACGAGCTAGTCGAGTAGAGGCATACTAGTGACGTTTGGTTTGTCTATGTATTTACACAAGTATTATGTTTCCGGATAATACAATTCTAGCATGAATAATAAACATTTATCATGATATAAGGAAATAAAATAATAACATTATTATTGCCTCTAGGGCATATTTCTTTCAGTTCCGAGCTGGTTTTTATTGGACAACAGCATGGTCCAACGCTACAACACTAGTACAACATTGCCTCGGCTGTCAGGTGCAGGCCAAACAAAGCCACATGCCCCCAACAGCTCTTCATACTATTCCTATCACTTGGTTGTTTGCGGTCTAGGGGCTCGATATGGTTGGACCACTTAAGGGAGGGTCACGAAAAACTAGGTATCTACTTGTCAGGATAGACAAATTTACCAACTAGATCAAAGCAAAACCAGTCACCTCGGCTAGAGCAGTCCTAGTAATTGAGTTCATCTCTGGGTTAGTTCACCGTTAGGGTATCCCCCACATCTTTATAACAGACAACGGGACAAACTTCACGGCCAAAGAGGTCAAAGCATGATGCACAAAGATGGGCATAAAGCTCGACTATGTGTCAGTCTATCACCCGCAGTCGAACGAGCAGGTAGAACACGCCAACAGACTGATACTCAGTGGCATCAAGCCAAGGCTAGTCCCTTAAAGAAACACACTTCAAGTGGGTAGAGGAACTCAATTCCGTCCTATGGGGCCTTCACACCACGTCCAATCGATCCACTAGTTACACCCCATTCTTCATGGTATACGGCACCGAGGCGGTACTCCCTTGTGATATAATACATGATGAACCTCGGATACGCATGTACGAGGAATGGGAGGCCGAGCTAGACTGGAAAGATGCCATGGACACCCTGGAAGCGGAACGCAATGTAGCTGGGGCATGCTATGTGCTTTATCAGCAACAAGCAAGACACTATCACAACAGGGAACTCTGCACGAAGGAATTCAACATAGGCGATCTGGTCATGAGGCTCCACCCAGGGAAACAAAAGCATATACTCTCACCTAAGTGGGATGGGCCATTCATCATCGACCAGGTCCTCATTGGAGGCGCCTATCGAATCTGGGATCCGACGGACGGGCATTTGGAGCCCAATCCCTGGAACGCCGCACTGCTCCGACGTTTCTACATATAATAACTTAAGCATCTCCTCCCCATGTACATACCTTTTTGCATTTAGTGTTACTTTGTTTTCCGCCCACCTCAGAGACATCTTCATATGTATTTCCTCGTGGGCTATGCCAAAACACAACATGTCCTCCCAACACATGCGTATTTCCCATTTCTTTCATCATATCATCCTTAAAGCCCCAATATGCAATAAATAGACTTAACATTTCGTCAAGCTGGGTTGCCCGGCTCCTTTGCTTGCCCCTTACATTTCCGATTGTTAGGCTAAGGGGCAAATGGAGCACCATGGTGATAGTTAGTCCTTGGTCACCCTGAGCAGTACCTCGGACAGATAAAGCTGAAAGCTAGCATTCTTAAACATACGAATTGGTCGGCCATTGATACGTCTCCAACGTATCTACTTTTCCAAACACTTTTACCCTTGTTTTGGACTCTAACTTGCATGATTTGAATGGAACTAACCCAAACTGACGCTGTTTTCAGCAGAATTACCATGGTGTTATTTATGTGCAGGAGCAAACGTTCTTAGAATGACCTGAAACTTCACGGAGCTACTTTTCAGAAAATAAGAAAAATACCTGCAAAAGATGAAGGCCAGGGGTCCCACCACCTTGCCACGAGGGTGGGGGCGCGCCTGCCCCCCTAGGGCGCGCCCCCTACCTCGTGGGCCCCATGTTGCGTCTCCGACTCCAACTCCACCTCCATATATTGAGTTTCGATGAGAAAAAAATCAGGGAGAAGAAATCATCGCGTTTTACGATACGGAGCCGCCGCCAAGACCTAAAACCTCTCGGGAGGGCTGATCTGGAGTCCGTTCGGGACGCCGGAGAGGGGAATCCGTCGCCACCATCATCATCAACCATCCTCCATCACCAATTTCATGATGCTCACTGCCGTGCGTGAGTAATTCCATCATAGGCTTGCTGGACGGTGATGGGTTGGATGTGATCTATCACGTAATTGAGTTAGTTTTGTTAGGGTTTGATCCCTAGTGTCCACTATGTTCTGATATTGATGTTGCTATGACTTTGCTATGCTTAATGTTTGTCACTAGGGCCTGAGTGCCATGATTTCAGATCTTAACCTATTATGTTTTCATCAATATATGAGTGTTCTTGATCCTATCTTGCAAGTCCATAGTCACCTATTATGTGTTATGATCCGTTAACCCCGAAGTGACAATAATCGGGATACTTACCGGTAATGACCGTAGTTTGAGGAGTTCATGTATTCACTATGTGTTAATGCTTTGTTCCGGATCTCTATTAAAAGGAGGCCTTAATATCCCTTAGTTTCCGTAAGGACCCCGCTGCCACGGGAGGGTAGGACAAAATATGTCATGCAAGTTATTTTCCATAAGCACGTATTGACTATGTTCGGAATACATGCCTACATTATATCAATGAACTGGAGCTAGTTCTGTGTCACCCTAGGTTATGACAATTACATGATGAACCGCATCCGTCATAATTATCTATCACCGATCCATTGCCTACGAGCTTTCCATATATTGTTCTTCACTTATTTACTTTCCCGCTGCTATTGCTATCATCACTACAAAATACCAAAAACATTGATTTTACTACTGCTACCTTTTGCTACCGTTATCACTACTATCATATTACTTTGCTACTAAACACTTTGCTGCACATATTAAGTTTCCAGGTGTGGTTGAATTGACAACTCGGCTGCTAATACTTGAGAGTATTCTTTGGCTCCCCTTGTGTCGAATCAATAAATTTGGGTTGAATACTTTACCCTTGAAAACTGTTGCGATCCCCTATACTTGTTGGTTATCAAGACTATTTTCTGGCGCCGTTGCCGGGGAGCATAGCTCTATTCTTTGAGTTACTTGGGATATATATCTGCTTATCATTATGAAGAACTTGAGAGATCCAAAAACCAAGATCTATCCCTCAATTATGAGGGGAGGTAAGGAACTGCCATCTAGCTCTGCATTTGATTCACCTTCTGTTATGAGTAAGTTTGCGACACCTACACCTGCTTCTGTTATTCGTTCTGATATGTCGCATGTTATTGATGATGCCACTTCTGCTATGCATGATACTTATGATGAAACTACCTCTATGTCTGATACTACTGTGCCACTTAGTGATTTTCTTGATGAACAGATTGCTAGGGCTAGAGAAAGTGAAAATATTGAATCTGATGATACTGATGAAAGTGATGATGAAGAATCACTTGTTATTCCTAAGGGTTATGTTTTTCATCAAGAAGCTTCTTTCGCTATTTTAGCTTGCGAAAATAGAAATGAACTAAAAAGGTTATTGGCTAAATGGAGTAAGCAATCTCTAAGTGCTAGAATGAAACCTGGCCCTGCTTTTGCTACTTCACCTATCTGTGTTACCGATAAGGATTATGAATTCTCTGTTGATCCTGATATAATTACTTTGGTTGAATCTGACCCTTTCCATGGTTATGAATCTGAAACTATTGTGGCACATCTTACTAAATTGAATGATATAGCCACCCTGTTCACTAAATATGAGAGAACTCGTTACTTTTATATCCTTAAAATATTTCCGTTCTCATTAAAGGGTGATGCTAAGATATGGTTTAATTTTCTTGATCCTGGTTGTGTGCGTAGTCCCCAGGATATGATTTATTACTTCTCTGCTAAATATTTCCCTGCTCATAAGAAAGAAGCTGCTTTAAGGGATATATATAATTTTGTGCAAATTGAAGAAGAGAGTCTCCACAAGCTTGGGGGAGGCTTCTCCAATTACTTAATGCTTTGCCTGATCATCCTCTTAAGAAAAATGAAATACTTGATATCTTTTATAATGGACTAACCGATGCCTCCAAAGATTACCTGGATAGTTGTGCTAGTTCTGTTTTCAGGGAAAGAACACCGGATGAAGCTGAAATTTTATTGAACAATATGTTGACAAATGAAAATAATTGGACACCTCCGAAGCCAATTCCTGAGCCTATTCCTAAACCAACTCCGATGAAGAGGGGTATTCTATTTCTCAGTCCTGAAGATATGCAAGAGGCAAAGAAATCTATGAAAGAAAAAGGTATTAAAGCTGAAGATGTTAAGAATTTACCTCCTATTGAAGAAATACATGGTCTTAATTTACCGCATGTTGAAGAAACATATAATCCAAATCCATTACCTATTGAAGAAACTCATGGTCTTGATAGCCCGACACAGGTAGTAAAGGTAAATTCTCTCTATAGATATGATAAAGCTAAAATCCCATTTACTAAATTTGCTAGCCCATGCTTAGATGAGTTTGATAAATTTATGGCTAAGCAAGAAGACTTTAATGCTTATTTTGGTAGACAATTGGAATACAATTCAAATATGATTGAACACTTGGGTGATTATATGGCTAATGTTAAAGGTGAACTTAAACTTATTAGTAAACGTGCTTCTATGGTTACCACTCAAGTAGAACAAGTACTTAAAGCTCAAAATGATTTGCTCAATGAATTGAATAGTAAGAATAACGATAATGCTGGTAGAATGACTCAGGAACCTTTGTATCCTGAAGGCCATCCTAAGAGAATTGAGCAAGATTCTCAGAGAAATAATATAGATGCACCTAGTTCTTCTAAAAAGAAGAAAAGGAAAAATGGTAGGACTTTGCATTCTTCTAGTGATCCTATTGTTGAAACACCTGAGAATCCAAATGATATTTCTATTTCTGATGTTGAAACTCAATTTGGTAATGAACCTGAAACTAGTAATAATGTTAATGATAATGTTCATGATGATGCTCAACCTAGTAATGATAATGATGTAGAAATTGAACCTGTTGTTGATCTTGATAACCCACAATCAAAGAATCAATGTTATGATACAAAAGACTTTGTTGCTAGGAAACACGGTAAGGAAAGAGAGCCTTGGCTTCAGAAACCCATGCCTTTTCCTCCCAAACCATCCAAGAAAAAGGATGATGAGGATTTTGAGCGCCTTGCTGAAATGATTAGACCTATCTTTTTGCGTATGCGATTAACTGATATTCTCAAAACCAATCCTTATGCTAAGTACATGAAAGATATTATTACAAATAAAAGAAAGATACCGGAAGCTGATATTTCCACCATGCTTGCTAATTATACTTTTAAGGGTGGAATACCAAAGAAACTTGGAGATCCCGGTGTACCAACTATACCATGCTCCATTAAAAGAAATTATGTTAAAACTGCTTTATGAGATCTTGGAGTTAGTGTTAGTGTTATGCCTCTCTCTTTATATCATAGACTTGATTTGAATAAGTTGACACCTAATGAAATATCTTTGCAAATGGCTGATAAATCAACTGCTATACCTGTCGGTATTTGTGAGGATGTGCCTGTTGTAGTTGCAAACTTTACTATTTTAACGGACTTTGTTATTCTTGATATTCCCGAGGATGATAGTATGTCTATTATTCTTGGAAGACCCTTTTTGAATACTATAGGGGCTATTATTGATTGCAACAAAGGCAATGTCACTTTTCATGTTAATGGTAATGAGCATACGGTACACTTTCCGAGGAAACAACCTCAAGTTCATAGTATCAACTCTATTGGAAAAATTCCATCGATTATATTTGGAGGTTTTGAATTTCCACTTCCTACTGTCAAGAAGAAATATGATATTCTTATTATTGGGGATGTGCATATCCCCGTTGAGGTAACATAGTGTTATTTCAAAATTTCTCCGGTTCCATGTTATTCGAAATGAGTTCGTTAACAAGACTTGATCAACCTTCTTAGAGGATTCCTGTTGATGACCATGAGATGGATGAAACTAGAAGGCACAACCTTCTGTACCCCACTTTTATTTTCTGTTATTTATATTAAATAAAATAAAAATAAATATTTTTCTGTCTGTTATCTGATTATCCATGCAATATAAAAATACCTTGAAAATAAAAGTTCTCCAAATGCCCTGAAATTTAAATATGATTTTTTCTAGAATATTTGAGGATTTATGGAACTGAGAACACACCAGGGGGGTCAACCATCTGCCCACGAGGGTGGAGGGTGCGCCCACCCCTCTAGGGCGCGCCCCCTGCCTCGTGGGCCCATGATGGCCCTCCTCCACTTATCCTTTCACCCATACACTCCTTCTTCCTCCCCCAAACACGAATATCCAGCTCAAGCACGAGTTCCATCTTGCTGCCATTTTCGATCTCCTTGCTCAAAGCACCTCTCACAAAACTGCTTGGGGAGATTGTTCCTTGGTATGTGACTCCTCCATTGGTCCAATTAGTTTTGTTCTAGTGCTTTATTCATTGCAAATTTTTGCTGCTTAGGTGAGCCTGTTCTTGAGCTTGCATGTCAAATTTATATGGTCAAAAGTAGTTTTGATGCATGATATAGGCCCTAGGCACTTGTAGGAGTAGTTGCTATCAATATTATTGAGTTTGGTTTACTTTTATTTTGAAGTTACTAAAAATTTCAGAATTTTTCAAAAAATGATGAGGAGATTATTGGGGGGCTCATCGAGCCAAAGCTCGAAGGAAAAGGCACCGAAGCCTAAGTATAATTTGCCGCGCATCACGGAGATTCAGGCGTGTGAATGGCCTTCTGATGATTTCTTGAGAGCAGCCGGTATCTATGAAGATTTTCATGAAATGGCTAGGAATGCAGGCCTCACAGCTTTCCTCCACGACCAATGTGATCAGTATCTCTTACTCACAAATACCTTTGTGCAAAACTTTCATTTCCATTCTAGGAACTCGCCACCTATGGTGGAGTTTCATTTATATGATGAGCATAAGGAGATGTCACTTTATGATTTCTGTCAGATTTGTTTAATCCCTTTTGAGGGTAAGACAGAAGAACCATATCGTGATGATGTGGAGGGGTTTATTGACACTATCACTATAGGGGAAAAGGAAGGTTTCCGATGCATGAATCACTAGCATACATTTTCCTGTTTTACGTTACTTTGCATTATTTGCTAGTCGTTGTTTAATTGGTCGTGGAAACTATGGAAACCTTAGTATCCCTGATATTATTATTCTTCTCCATGGTTTATACAGTGATAACACTTTTAGTATGGGCGGTATTATTGCCAAACGGTTAAGTCTGAACCGTACCAAAGGCCCTATCTTTGGAGGCATCTATGCTTCACGCCTAGCTGCACATTTTAACATACCTATTAGGCATTTTGAGAAGGAAGAAAAGGTACTGCCCCGTGTTTATCTAGATTATAAAAGTATGGTAGCACATGCTTTTATTGTTAAGAATGGGGCAGGAGAGCTTAAATATCAATAGTTCTTTAATAAACATCACCCTGAGACTATTACCCTGCCTGCTCCTTCTTTGTTTGATCTATCTTCAGGCACGTACCTTGTTCCGTTGAAGGCTATTCAAGCCTACCGGAACCCTGCACCAGCCGAGGAGCCGGAGCTGGAACCACAATTTGATCCCTCACGACAGTCTAATTACCAGTGGGATCCGGAGATGATTGTCAGCCAGTGGCAATCGGAGCCTTCTTCTTCATCCCAGTACGACCCCAACTATTATTATGGATATCCGCCAGGCCATCCGTGGCCATAGACCAACTTAGGCAAAAAGCCAAAGATTGGGGGAGTACGTATTTCCCACCGACATTACATTCATGTTCACACACTCATTGCTAGATGTCGGTGCTCATACTTTTTCATTGTATCATCCATGCTAGTTTAATTTCCTTTTTATGCTTTCTTCTTGTGTGTTTAATAAACCTTAAGAAAAACCAAATAAAATTAGTTGTAGCTTTTAATCAATTTAATTTCCATGATTGTAGTAGTAATTAAAAAGAAAACCCAAAAAGATTTCCTATTCTTCTTTTGCTTGTTGGGAGCTTTCCCGTGTAAATAGTTTTGTTTCTTTTCTTTTCTTTGGGGGTCAATAGGAGAAGACCATGATTAAATTGTTGAAGTGGCTCTTATATGCATTAGTGTTGATCTGACAAAAGAGCCCATATTGCCTTGTCTTCTCCTGTTTATTGAATGCTTGCAGATTTCAGCTTAATCCAATGCACATGCACTATTATTATTATTCACACTATTCGGTCGTGCAAGTGAAAGGCAATAATGATGATTATATGATGAACTTATTGGGATGAGAAAAGCTGGTATGAACTCGACCTCTTTTGTTTTTGTAAATATGATTAGTTCATCGTTCCTGATTCAGCCTATTATGAATAAACACGTTTGCAATGACAACTAGAGATCATAGTTTCTTGTGCCATGCTTCATTAGCTAGGAGCTTATAATGGTTTACCTTGCGTGCCAACATGCTATTAAAATGGTTATGATGTGGTATGATAGGGTGGTATCCTCCTCTGAATGATTTAAGTGACTTGACTTGGCACATGTTCACGCATGTAGTTGAAACAAAATCAACATAGCCTTCACGATATTTATGTTCATGGTGGATTATATCTTACTCATGCTTGCATCCGGTTGATTAATTTTAATGCATGTTCATGACTGTTGTCGCTCTCTAGCTGGTCGCTTCCCAGTCTTTTGCTAGACTTCACTTGTACTAAGCGGGAATACTGCTTGTGCATCCAATCCCTTAAACCCCAAAGTTATTCCACATGAGTCCACTATACCTACCTATATACGGTATCTACCTGCCGTTCCAAGTAAATTTGTATGTGCCAAACTCTAAACCTTCAAATAAATATCCTATTTCGTATGCTCGTATAGCTCATGTATCAACTAGGGCTGTCTGTATCTTCCATGTTAGGCGGGTTATTCTCAAGAGGAGTGGACTCCGCTCCTCACTCACGAGATAAATGGATGGTCACCGGGATGCCCAGTCCCATGCTTTATGCAAACTAAATCAAAATAATTGCAAACAAAACTCCCCCTGGGACTCTTGTTAGTTGGAGGCACTCGTTGTTTCGAGCAAGCCATGGATTGATGCTTGTTTGTGGAAGGGGGAGTATAAACTTTACCATTCTGTTTGGGAACCGCCTATAATGTGTGTAGCATGGAAGATATCGCCATCTCTTGGTTGTTATGTTGACAATGAAAGTATACCGCTCAAAATATTATTCACCTCTGTCTCAAAACCGAGCTCTGGCACCTCTACAAATCCCTGCTTCCCTCTGCGAAGGGCCTATCTATTTACTTTTATGCTGAGTCATCATCCTCTTATTAAAAAGCACCAGTTGGAGAGCACCGCTGTCATTTGCATTCATTATTGTTAGTTTACATTGAGTATGACTTGACTGGATCTCTTTTACCATGAATTACAATGTCTAGTCTGTCCTTGGTCTTTAAAGGTGCTCTGCATTTATGTTTTGCGGTCTCAGAAAGGGCTAGCGAGATACCATCTTGTTATATCATATTATGATTGTTTTGAGAAAGTGTTATCATCCGAGATTTATTATTATGGCTCGCTAGTTGATTCTGTTGTCGATACGAGTATTGAGACCTATGCGTTATTGTGAATGTGGTTAGTTATAATCTTTGCTAAAAACTTGAATGCTGGCTTTACATATTTACAACAACAAGAGCAAACAGAGTTTGTAAAAGTTTTCCTTTATCTCTTTCAGTTTGTCAACTGAATTGCTTGAGGACAAGCAAGGGTTTAAGCTTGGGGGAGTTGATACGTCTCCAACGTATCTACTTTTCCAAACACTTTTGCCCTTGTTTTGGACTCTAACTTGCATGATTTGAATGGAACTAACCCGGACTGACGTTGTTTTCAGCAGAATTACCATGGTGTTATTTATGTGCAGGAGCAAACGTTCTCGAATGACCTGAAACTTCACGGAGCTACTTTTCAGAAAATAAGAAAAATACCTGCAAAAGATGAAGGCCAGGGGCCCACCATCCTTGCCATGAGGGTGGGGGCGCGCCCCCTACCTCGTGGGCCCCATGTTGCGTCTCCGACTCCAACTCCACCTCTATATATTGAGTTTCGATGAGAAACAGGGAGAAGAAATCATCGCGTTTTACGATACGGAGCCGCTGCCAAGCCCTAAAACCTCTCGGGAGGGCTGATCTGGAGTCCGTTCGGGGCTCCGGAGAGGGGAATCCGTCGCCATCGTCATCATCAACCATCCTCCATCACCAATTTCATGATGCTCACCGCCATGCGTGAGTAATTCCATCGTAGGCTTGCTGGACGGTGATGGGTTGGATGGGATCTATCATGTAATCGAGTTAGTTTTGTTAGGGTTTGATCCCTAGTGTCCACTATGTTCTGAGATTGATGTTGCTATGACTTTGCTATGCTTAATGCTTGTCACTAGGGCCCGAGTGCCATGATTTCAGATCTGAACCTATTATGTTTTCATCAATATATGAGTGTTCTTGATCCTATCTTGCAAGTCCATAGTCACCTATTATGTGTTATGATCCGTTAACCCCGAAGTGACAATAATCGGGATACTTACTGGTGATGACCGTAGTTTGAGGAGTTCATGTATCCACTATGTGTTAATGCTTTGTTTCGGTTCTCTATTAAAAGGAGGCCTTAATATCCCTTAGTTTCCGTAAGGACCCCGCTGCCACGGGAGGGTAGGACAAAATATGTCATGCAAGTTCTTTTCCATAAGAACGTATGACTATGTTCGGAATACATGGCTACATTATATCAATGAACTGGAGCTAGTTCTGTGTCACCCTAGGTTATGATTGTTACATGATGAACCACATCCGGCATAATTCTCTGTCACGGATCCATTGCCTACGAGCTTTCCATATATTTTTCTTCGCTTATTTACTTTTCCGCTACTATTGCTATCATCACTACAAAATACCAAAAACATTGCTTTTACTACTGTTACCTTTTGCTACCATTATCACTACTATCATATTACTTTGCTACTAAACACTTTGTTGCAGATATTAAGTTTCCAGGTGTGGTTGAATTGACAACTCATCTGCTAATACTTGAGAGTATTCTTTGGCTCCCCTTATGTCGAATCAATAAATTTGGGTTGAATACTTTACCCTTGAAAACGGTTGCGATCCCCTATACGTGTGGGTTATCAGCCATGACATGGGAACAGAATGGACAGGGTCTTTCAAACCCTGACTAGGGGCTTTTACCCCGAGGTCACTTGTCTTCAGACGAATGTGCTTGACATTGTCGCCCGAGAAAAGGAACTGTTGGAAGAACTATTTTTCTCGGAAGATGTTTCTTACCTTAAGCAGTAATAAAACATAACTCTCTGCCCCACTCCTGTCTTTTAAGCCATATAGGCAGATTGCCTTGTCACCCGAAGTATCTGGTCCGACTAGTTCGTCTAGTTGTAAGGGACACTCCTCGGCCACTGGACGAGGAGGTAGAAGTCGATGGCTGGTTGACAGAGTTCGGACACGCAGACTGATCAATTAACGATGTAAAGTACTTCGATACATAGAGTCATACAAATTTACTTAATTACACTCGGTCCAGCCCATCTATCAAGGTGTCTAAGGCATAGTCCTTCTGCAAAAAGCGAGCGACCATCATGACATTTTCATACACCGGGCTTGTGGGTATTTCCTCCCCATCAGCCCCTATGGGCCCTACCTCGGCCAGATGAGTGGTATCCACCCCAGTGTACCATGTATTTACCATGGCCCAGGCTTCCCTCGCTCCTTCATGACATGTCAAAATCTTCCAAGTCCGAATCCAATGTCGAGCCCTCTTAAGCCGCTTGGCGAGGATAAACATGTCTTCGGGCATGACATGCTGAAATCTTCCAGGCCTGAATCCGACGCTAAGCCCTCTTAAGCCACTCGGCGAGGATCGACATGTCTTCGGGCACGTGTTCCTCCTCGGGCAATAAAACCTTAAAAACTCCCTTCATTGCCTTCCATGTGCTTTCATGCACCATGGCCATATGAGTCATGTCATCCTCAAGTAATGGTTCAGTAGCCTCAAGGGGCTGACCGGCCAGGGAAATTGCCAGGAAACACATATGAGCATGTTGATCACATTAAGCAATCCTACAATCGGGAAACCAACTAAAAATTGAAACAAAAGGTTACCAAAAATTACTTCGCTCACTTGTCACTCTTTCTCCCTGGCGGTGGCTAGTTGAGGTTTTAGATTCTCGATCTCCTACGCTTGCCGAGAATTTTCAGCTCTGAGCGCGCTCGCATCGTCCCTCCTTTGGGTCAACACATGCTGGCCAGCCTGCCGCTGTGACTCTGCATAGTGCAAATCTTTGCGGGCCTATTTTAGACCCCTTTCCACGTGACCAAGGGCTTACGCTGCTACAATGCATCATGTTGTTATATGACCCAAGGGTCTTCGTGTAAATATATACAACAAGAAATGGAGACGCTTACCGTGTGCTTCTCTGGTGAAAATTTCCACGTGCTCTACATCGTCTAGAGCGGTGTTCACCTTCCCTTTCGTCTGGGCAAGCACCTCGAATAGTTGCTTATTTTTTCCTCACAAGCTCCCCGTCAAAGGCATACTTTTAAAAAAATCACAAGCCTCGATACGGTCATAGGTGCTCATATCGAGCCTTAGGGGCTACTGTCGTGCTTGGCAGTTTAGGGGGTGTTTGTTTCCAGGGACTTTTTGGTATAGGGACTAGAAAAAGTCCCTCTTAGAGACTTTTTAACCAAACAGGAGGGACTACTAGGGACTAAAAGTTGCTTTTTGGGACTAAATGAAGAAGACTCTCAAGGAGAGTCTTTTTGGGACTTTTTGGGACTTTTCCAACAATGCCCCTCCATGCACCCATTGGCCCGCCACCCCATTATGTTGTCTGGTTGTTATTTTTCTGTATACTAGGGGTAACATGGTCATTTAATAACCTCTAAGGAGGGACTAGGGACTTTTTAGTCCCTGAAAACAAACAAGGAGGGACTTTTTAGGGACTAGGGACTTTTTAGTTGGGACTAAAAAAAGTCCTAGGACTTATGAACCAAACAGGGCCTTAGTTTGCCTTTGAGCAAACAAGTTATGACAAGCATAGAGAGATTTCTGAAATAAGGTGGCCTCGGGTCTAACCTTTCCCGCAAACCCTGTGATAGAACACTCACTGCCTTTTTAAAGACAGAGCAGGTTGCCCCGAGGTAGGTGTCCACCAAGCTTAGAGCATTAAACTCCTGAGTAGTGAAGGCGGAATTCCTCAAGGAAGCCTTCCGTCGTCAGTGGCTCATGCCACTTTCGACCTCGGAGGGGGTAGCCGAACAGGTCCCCGAATCCTCTGGCTGGGGGATTTCGGGAGCATCTCCCGAGGTAGGGAGGGGTCACGTGCCACCACTTGGAGTCGATGTTCCTTCAACCCTTGTATCCCCTTCTATTGAAGGGGGAATGGGCTGCCTACGAATGGATTGAAAGAATCAAAATCTATGATGAGCTATTTTTAGACGCACGGTAACGAGGATATTACTTATGGGCTAAAGGAACATTTAGGCCTGCCTCCGTGACCGCCACGTGCCCTCGAGCTCCGTGCGTCTCCTGTGGAGGGCTCCTTTGAGGGGCATGTTCCCAGCGTGGACGTTTAGTATGTCGTCCCTTTGGAGTAGAAGTCAAGGTACTAGGGGCCTCGAAACGATAAGTTGTCTTTTAAGTAGAGGTGAGGGGTCTTAGACTAGTCACAATGGGAGTAACTTAACTAGTAACATCACACATTTCAATATAAGATTGCTTATGTGGCAGTTAATTAATGTGGAGAGAGGGGTTTGTGGTAACATAGGTAGTTACTGTAACATCACACATTTCAAGGCATAATGAGTCTATAGTCTAATAAATGAACTCTTTCATGATACCACTCATATGTTACAACCCACTATGAAGATAGTAACATAGACTAGTAACATTGGCAAGTTACTACTCTATGTTACTTTGAGCAGTCTTAGCAATGAGGCCTTCTGCGTTCCCGGTACATCGGGAGTGACAGGAACCCTTGACCTGTCAAGGCTCTCGAAATAAAACTTCCCTCCACTTCGTATAGGTGGGATGGTTCCTCATCTTCATGGAAGAGGGGGTCATCCATTGGACAATGTGTTTCTGGTTCAGGCGCATGGCTACTCAACATCTCGACCCAGCGCCTCCATCTCTGTTCAGATTCGGTAAAGGGTCGGTCAGAAAAAGTAGTGGAGAAACAACTCAGATAAGACGAGGAAATCTAAGAGGACTTGCTATATCGACAGGGTTGTAATAAGACAGCCCATCTAGGAACTGCCGCCTTGCGAACTCCTCCACTGGTCCCCGATAAATACCGGCCAGTATGGTCCCAAAGGCCATCTAGTCACCAAAGCTCTCCCGAATTGATCGGGAGGCGTCTTCAGTTCCATTGTACATGCACAACGGGTGCTGGCGTTGCCGAAGTGGTCGGACCCTTCAGTTGATCGCCATGGACATTACATCTACAATGCTGAGGCCAATGTTTGTTAGCAGCTTACTTGTGCCATCGGACTGACTACTTGGCATCGTCTTCCTGAGCGGCATTCCGTGGTCTCTAGATATAGCGCTTCTTTATAGGTTCCGAGGAGAATTCTGGGAGCCCGAACCGAACTGGATCGTATAGTGGAACATCGTCTATATAAAATCACTCAGGCAACCAGAAGTCGAGGGGTACCTGGAGGGTAGTCAGTCCCCTCAATTCAGCAAACTTCGACTGTGCCACTTCATACAACATCCCAGTTGGGGAGCAGGGCATTATGCAAAAGTACCTCCGCCAGAGCCCGAAGTGTGCCTCACATCCGAGGTGCATTTCGCAAAGGGCAACAAATCCCACAATTTGTAAGATTCAGTTGGGTATAAGGAGGTGGAGTTGAAGCCCCTAGAATTCAAGCAAACTCCGGAGAAAGGGATGAATGGGGTCCTAGCCCACAAAGGATGAAAGGGACGATGCATACTCGTTTGCCCTCGTGTGGGGAAGGGTGACTCTTGGCATGTGCTTGCCCGTCCATGGATGTTAATCCCGGACGAGTAGAGGCTAGATATGAATCTGGCAGATATCCTTGGGTGGCTAAGCGCTCCAGTTGGAGACGTGGAATGGAGCAACTTCCCCAGTCACCTTTGATGGGGCCATGGGGTCACCTCAAGGAACCCGCATCACTTGCCATGGTTAGAACTCTTGGGGTTGGACCTGGGAGAGAAGGGGAAGGCGCGCGTGGATTATTGAGGAGGGGTCAAGATGTGCTCTATGTCGATCCTGGATTGTGTGCTTATAAATAAAGGAAAAGGGGGCCGAAGCTTCGACGTCTCGCCATGAAGTGACTCTGTTGCCCAGAAGGCGCGATGATCGAGGTCAGGGATTGTACGCCGCGTGTAGTGGGACCGGGCCCCGAGTGAAGTCATCTATCGGACTGAAGACTTCAAAGTCGAGCTAAAAAGATGTTATGAAGGAACTCACCTGTCGAGCCAAAGACTCCAGAGCCGAAGTGCAAGAACGTCCTACTCGGCGTCAAAGACCAGTTTAGGGGCTACTGACGGTGTCCTAGACTAGGGGGTACCAACCTAGTCGGACCGTGATCCTCGGGTAGGCCCGTGGGCCCTTATATGGCAAGACTCTAGAGGATACACTCCTGGATGTTATCAAGACTACATCTATCTAAGACTTGACATATACTCCAAGACATCTCTTACCACCTCCACGCATGCCCCTGGATACCGACCATGTAACCCTAGATACCCTACTTGGTGTGTATATAAGCCATAGGGTTTAGCCCATAGAGGGGATCTCAACACAATTACATCTGACTAGCCCTAGAGTTAGGTCCCTCCTTACGATCTCAAGGTAGATCAAACCTGCACTTGATACATCATCACTGTTAATACAAGCAAAGGGTCGTAGGGTATTACTTCTTCGAGAGGGACCAAACCTGGGTACTGTTTCCTTCGTCCATGTTACCATTGATCCAGATCCACAGCTCGGGACCCCCTACCCCGAGATTTGCTGGTTTTACCACCGACACATAGGAAGATAGGGGCTTATTGTTTTTGCCTCCCAACTCGTTTACCTCAAGGATAATGTCAGCAATAATAACTTATGATCACCTACATCCAACTTGATATATGCACTACAAAAGAAGGCACATCCGTGACATTTTGAGTCGAACAAAAGTTTTTTCTGTCATGCTTATGACACTTCTATGATGATAATTGTGACAAAAGCACGTATCATCATAGATGTGGTGGGCTCCTACTTCTATGACAAAAATCATGACAAAAAATGGGCTTTTCGTCCTGGCCGGGCCGGGGACGCACCTGCATGACATTCTTTGGGCCGTCCATGACGGAAAAATCATGGTAGAAGCGAGGGCGAGGAATATTTTGGGGAGTTCCCGGTTACGGTGGGTGGTCGGGGCTGAGCGATGCACGGAGGGATTGCGTGTTTCCCTCGTACGTGTGCGCGCGCGTGTGTGTGAGGAGTTGGGCTCTAACTGAACCCGAGCGAGGCATTCATTTACTGAACCCGGGTGATTGCACTAGCTACGTTACTGAACCCGAGCAATTCCTTCACTACTGCTGCTAACTGAACCTGAGAGATCGATCACTGCTGCTGCTGGTGCTTACTGAAGCCGATCGAACCTGCTGCCTCATGATGAAAATTGAACGTGGGGGTTTGTTGAACAAGTCGAGACGTACGTGGTTGGGGTTGCATGAACAGTTCCTGGTGGGGGTGGATGAACAGGACCCATACAAAGCTTATTTTCCCTTACAATAAAAGATCATATATATTTAGGAGCAATTTTTATTGCTTTGTGTACCGATGACAACTTAGTTGAAGGATCTTATTCAATCCGTAGGTAGATATTGTGGACTCTCATGAAAGAAACCGGGCTTAATGGTTTTGGATGCACAAGTAGTATCTATACTTAGTGCAAAATTCTGGCTAGCAAAAGGTTCTAAACAAACACTACATGTTAGAGGATCCATGACAATATAACTTCTATGTGAATGTAAGCAAACATAACTCATTAGGTTGTCTTCCTTGTCCAACGTCAACTATTTTACCATGAAGAAAATATTTGATGGGGGCTCACAATCATAAAAGATGTCCAAGATAGTATATTTATATATGAATATCCTCTCCCTTTAGTAATCTTGCATGAATTGTATCCATGACCAATAATACTATGTTTGTTAATTTCCAATAAATTTAATCAAACATACTTTTTCTATGTGAAGTTATCACTCCCCATGGGATTAGCATATGATCTTTTTATTGCTGAGATTGAAAAAAGAAAGTAAATTAAAAACTCAAACTACTCTTTATTATATAACTCTCACACTCAATTACATAGATAGGACACAAAGCAAGCACTTAAAACTAAACCATACTAAACTTTTATTCTAAATCATGAAATAACTAGGGGTCGAACTAAGAGGGATGATGATGGTAAAAAGTGATGGTGATATGATGCCGAGCCACCTCCCCCAATCTTGGAACAAGCCAAGGGTGATGCCCATACCCGTGTACTCAAGTTCCTTTCTTCGATGATGATGCTAATGGTAGTAGGGTTGTCCTCCATCTTCCAAAGCATAGGCTCTCCATCTTAAGAAGATGAACGTGTCTATGAGGTCCTGAATTTACAGCTAAACTCATACCTTTAAACCTGGCTTCATAGTCAAAATTGGTTTTGCAAGTCATAAATTTGGGCATGGAGATGATCAATCTGGTCATTGAGCTTGAAGATAATATCCCCAATTTCCTTGTTGTCCACTTTTTCATGGATGAATTCCATGATCATGGAGTGGTTAGCACTGAGTTTGCACTCCACCATCCCTTGCCGCATGAAGATCTCCTGCTCCACTGCTTCAAGTCCGGCCTTCTCGCTTCCCTCGTTCTTTGGTCCCTGAACGTCCTGGATGTGAAGCACCCCCTCACGCATCTCAATGTCTTGAGGGTTTTTCATCACCTTCGGGATGTAGGGATTGCCGACCTTCTCAGAGAACTTGTCCTTGGATGAACTTGGTTGTGCCATGGCAATCTAGATCTATCAGAAAAACATACTGATGCCATCCGACCAATCATTGAAATCACTCCAAGGCCGGTGGGATGTGATCAAGAAAATGTGTGGCTGTTGGTCTGGTTGATTGGAGCAAGTGAGGAATGCACCTTCAAGTGGTGCCACGATCGATGACTATGTGAGTTTGTTGCCTTTTTGCTTTACACATTTGTGATCTTGTTTCCATTGATGACAATTTGAGCTCACCCATATTTTCCAAATGTAGGATTGCATTGCCCAAGAAAGCTTTAAGCAAAGCCCAGGTTTCAAAGGCAGGCTATAAGTGCTCCAACATTTTTGGAACTTGCTTCAAGGAAGTGAGAAAATGGAGGTTGAGGGATAACAAAGCTCCTCGAATGAAAGGTGCACTCGTTAACTTGGAACATGGTGATGATGCACGAAAGTTGGACAAAGATAGGGTGAAGAGGTCGGTGATACGTCTCCAACGTATCTATAATTTTTTTATTGTTCCATGCTATTATATTATCATTCTTGGATGTTTTACAATCATTTTATAGCAACTTTATATAATTTTTCGGGACTAACCTATTGACATATTGCCCAGTGCCAGTTGCTATTTTCTGCTTGTTTTTTTACTTTGCAAAAAATCAATACCGAATGGAGTCCAAACACAACAAAACTTTTTGGAGAATTTTTCTGGGCCAGAAGACACACGATGGACCAAAGAAGCACCTGGGGGTGCTCCGAGGGGAGCACAACCCACCAGGGCGCGCCCAAGAGCACAGGCGCGCCCTGGTGGGTTGTGCCCACCTTGATGGCCTCCCACACCGCCTCTTCGCTCTATAATACCCAAATATTCCGGAAACCCTAGGGGAGTCGACGAAATATTGTTCCAGCCACCGCAAGTTCTAGAACCAGGAGATCCAATCTAGAGCCCTTTCTGTCACTCTGCCGGAGGGGAACATGATCACAGAGGGGTTCATCATCCTCATTGGTGCCTCTCCAATGATGCGTGAGTAGTTCACCACGGACCTATGTGTCCATAGGAAGTAGCTAGATGGATTTTTCTCTCTATGTTTCTTAATACAAAGTTCTCTTGGAGATCTATTTGATGTAATGACTTTGTGCGGTGTGTTTGTTGGGATCCAATGAATTGTGAGTTTATGATCAGATTTGTCTTGCTTTCATATCCATACTTGATTATTGTAGCCTTGTATTTCTTCTCCGATATTTGGGTTTTGTTTGGCCAACTTGATCTATTTATGTTGCAATGCGAAGAAGTGCTTTGTGATGGGTTCGATCTTGCGGTGTCCTTTCCCAGTGACAGAAGGAGCAGCAAGGCACGCATGTATCGTTGCTATTAAGGATAAAAAGATGGGGACTATTCCTACATGAATAGATCATGTCTACATCATGTCATTGTTCTTATTGCATTACTCCGTTTCTCCATGAACTTAATACACTAGATGCATGCTGGATAGCGGTCGATGTGTGGAGTAATAGTAGTAGATGCAGAAAGGAGTCGGTCTACTAATCTTTGATGTGATGTCTATATACATGATCATTGTCTTGGATATCATCATAACTATTCACTTTTCTATCAATTTCCCAACATTAATTTGTTACCCATTGTTTGCTATTTCTCGAGAGAAGCCACTAGTGAAATCTACGGCCCCCGGGTCTATTTTCCTATCATATACTTTCAGATCTATATTGGCATTTGCTTTTTCCTTTATCTACAACTTTTATTTTTAAATCTATATTATCAAAAACCCAAAAGTACCTCGCTGAATTTTATTTTACGTTATTCCATTTGCTATTACTCATCTATCCTTTTACCAATCAATTAACCGGGAGGGATTGACAACCCCTCTTACACGTCGGGTTGCAAGTATTTGTTATTTGTGTGTAGGTATCGTTTACATAGTGTTGCTTGGTCCTCCTACTGGTTCGATAACCTTGGTCTCATCACTGAGGGGAATACCTACCATAGCTGTCCTGCATCATCCCTTCCTCTTTGGGGAAATACCGACATAGTTAAAGCGACATTAGTCGGCCAAGGCATCTACCTTGAGGGAGCAAATTAATGACATGGTGAAGGTCAAGGAAACCATGTTGGATAATGATGACCCACAAGCGTAGGGGATCAGAATAGTCTTCGAGGGTATTATTTCACCCAAATTTATTGATTCGACACAAGGGGGGCAAAGAATATTTATAAGCCTTAGTAGTTGAGTTGTAAATTCAACCACACCTAAGAATATGTTATGACCGGCGTACACTATAGCCAGAGGAGGCCCACCAGTGGTGCAGGCAGTTAGGGGCTTGGCCTAATTTATCATTATTTTTATTAGCGCATAGGAGGATTATATAAACACTTGTAAGGACTCATTTTGAAGGCAAGCAATAAGTAATCTTTATTGCTTGGATCCTTTCAGGAGACGAGACCCCCAAACCCCGCCTCCTGTGCCCCCTCTCCCTCGCTCGATCATGGCGCATCAGCACCGACACACGCGCCCCTCACCTCGCCAACTCCCCTTCCACCCCTACAACCTGAGAGCGTGCCCTGGTAGGGACTCAGTTCCTATCAATATGGTATCAGCTGTCTCGGGATCGATCATGTTCGCCCCCCCTCCCGCTGCCGGTCACCACCATGCCGCCGATGACCACCATGGCGGGTGCGCTGTCCCTATCGAGGCCGATCTCCTCCGCCGGTGTACGCCCCCTCGTCCTCACCCCGTAGGATATGACGGCTACGCTCCAGGACCTCACTCAGGCAGTTGCGGGCATCCAGACTTTCATCTCAGGACCCTATGCCCCGCAGCCGTCTGCCCCCTTTGCCACCATCATGGCGCCGCAGCAGCACCCATGGCAGCCGCCGCCACTGACGACCTCCTTCGCCCCCACCATGCTGCCGCCGCCACCGGCGACCTCGACCCCGGGTATCTCGACGACGGCCCTGGGGTGCCAATCCACCAGGCCCGGTTCCCCCCATCACCATCACCATTGACAGCCTGGCTCTCCGGGTCCCTCAGGTCGGTCTACATGACGGCCTCAGGCCAACCGCACGTGCCGCCGCCACCAATGTCGCACCCGCCCTTGCAGTACGGCAGGTCCTCGAGCTCCACCGGACCATATGGCAGCATCGACGAGCCCTTGTTCTACGGTGGCACCCTGATGCGCGCCTATTCGGCTCCGCCACCCTCGCTGTTCCACGCTGGCGAGGCGCAACCGACCCTCGTCCATGCCGCCACTGCCAAGATTCTCCAAGTTGGAGTTCGCCACCTACGACGGCTCAACCAGTGCGACCAATTTTTCAGGGGGCAGCGCATGCTCACGTCTGGCCACACCTGGATCGCCTCGTATCACCTCCGGGGAGCAGCTCATACGTGGTACTACGCCCTCGAACAGGACGAGGGCGGCATGCCACCATGGGAGTGCTTCCGCGAGCTATGCCTCTTGCTCTTCGGACCACCTATACGCGGGAGCCGGCCGGCGGAGCTTGGTCACCTGCCTTTTCTTTCCACGGTGCAAGACTTCGCCGACCGCTTCCATGCCCTAGTGCGCCACGCTCCTAGCATCACAGCCCGCCAGCGGGCCGAGCTCTGCGTGGGCGGTCTGTCGGGCCACATCCGCGTGGACATGGAGATGTGCGGGCCACAGGACCTCCAGAAGGCCATGTACTATGCACGCGCCTTCGAGCGCTGTGCGGTGGCTATGCAGCAAGCGCCACCGCCGTGGGCTGCCCACCAGCCCCCCCCCCCCTCGGCCGACACCACCAGCACCGGGGTGTCCTACCTAGGCCCCCGCCGTGCCCAACGCCTCGGCCGTGCCGCGCCCATTCCATCAGCTCAACCCGGCCAAGCAGCTCGAGCGTCGTCGTTAGGGGCTATGCTACAACTGTGACGAGCCCTATATTTTGGGCCAGGTCTGCCCGCGCCTCTTCTACTTGGACGCGGCAGACTACATTGAGGAGGCCGCCGCCGCCGTGCTCGGCAACATGCCTGCCTCGTTTGATGCAGAGGTCGCCCTGGGGCCCGCCCAGGCGAACGCCCTCGTTGTCTCCCTCCACGCCCTTGCGGGTATATGGGCAGACAAGACTATGCTAATGCCGGTGACGATCAAATGGAGCATTTCCTCGCCCTGCTGGATACGGGCTCCACCCATAACTTCCTGCCCGGGACTAGCATGTGCCGCCTAGCGCTGCAACCGACTGGCAGGGAGCAGCTCCGAGTTACCATGGCCAACGGTGATCGCCTACCCTGCCAGGGAATTGCTCGGCATGTCTCCATCATCATTGGTGACAAGCACTTCACCATCACATGCGTCGGCATTGACTTGGGCTGCTTTGACTTCATCCTCGGCGTCGACTTTTTGCGGACCCTAGTCCCATCTTATGGAATTTCGACGCTCTGACAATGATCTTTTGGCGGCTAGGTCGCCGGGTCCGGTGGGAGGGCATGGGTGGCACTGAGCCCACGGTGCCCCGGCCCCAGCTAGCGGCGACCACCATCGACCCCGAGCATCCCCTGTTGGCTAGCCTGTTGCAGAAGCACAACAACCTCTTCGACGAGCCACATGGCTTCCCGCCCGACCCTACGACCACCACATTCACCTACTACCGGGCACAGCCCCCGTCGCCATGCGACTGTACCGCTACCCCAAGCTACAGAAGGATGAGCTGGAGCGGCAGTGCACGGTCATGCTCTCCTAGGGCATCATCCGAATCACTACCTCGCCGTTCTCCGCGCCGGTGCTCCTTGTGCGCAAGGCCGGCGACTCTTGGCGCTTCTACATCGACTATCGTGCTCTTAGCGCCAAGACATCCAAGGACAAATTTCCCATCCCCGTCGTTGATGAACTCCTGGACGGGCTACACGGGGCACACTTATTCACCAAGCTCGACCTCCGTTCGGTCTACCACCAGGTGCGGATGCACCCGGACGATGTCGCTGAGACGGCCTTTCGCACACATCACGGCCACTTCGAGTTCTTGGTGATGCCCTTCAGCCTCCCCAATGCCCCAATGACATTTCAGGGGTTGATAGTGACGTCCTCCGCCCCTACTTGTGGAGGTTTGTGCTTGTTTTCTTCAACGACATACTCATCTACAGCTCGTCATGGGCAGAGCACCTACAGCACGTGGCCATCGTCTTCAACGAGCTTCGAGCACACCATCTGCACCTCAAGCGCTCGAAGTGCTCGTTCAGCATGACATCTGTCGCGTATCTCGGCCACGTCATCTCGACGGAGGGAGTCGCCATGGATGCCGACAAGGTCGCGGCCGTCGCGGCTTGGCCAATGCCGCACTCGCCGCGGACCCTCTGGGGTTTTCTGGGCCTCGCGGGCCATTACCAAAAGTTCATCTGGGAATTCGGCCTCATCGCAGCACCGCTCACGCGACTATTGCACCGCAGTGCCTTCTCCTGGGATATTGAGGTGATCGAGGCGTTCCAGACACTCAAGCAGGCTCTCACGAACGGGCTGGTCCTCCAGATGCTTGACTTAGACAAGCCGTTCATAGTGGACTGCGATGCCTCAGGCGTGGGGTTTGGCGCTGTACTTCATCAGGGTGCCGGACCACTCGCGTTCCTCAGCAGGCCTTTCTCCACGCGCCATCACAAGCTCACGGCCTACGAGAGGGAGCTCATCGGCTTGGTGTAGGTTTTGCGTCACTGGCGGCCATATCTTTGCAGGCGGTCGTTCCTTATTCGCATGGGTCACTACAGCCTCAAGTTTTTGTTGGACCAGCGCTTGTCCACCGTTCCGTAGCACCAGTGGATCAGCAAGCTTTTCGGGTTTGACTTCACCGTCAAGTACCGACCAGGTTGCCTCAACACAGTGGCGGACGTGCTGTCCCACCGCAACATCGACCATGACATGGGCACCGCCGACACCAAGGGGGCAGTCCTTTGCACCTGCTCGGGACCCTCGTTCGCTTTCATCGACAACATCCACCGGGCCACGGCGACCTCCGGAGATGCGCAGCACCTCCGTCAGCGCCTCGAGGCGGGCGAGTTGCAGGAGCCGTGGCGCCTGGATAACAGCTTACTCCTACACGGGCGGTGTCTCTTCGTGCCGGATCACGGCGATCTCCGCCACCAGACCATGTTGCTGGCCCACTCGGCCGGCCACGAGGGTGTGCAGAAGACCCTCCACCGCCTCCGAGCAGATTTCTACATCCCCGATAACCGTGCACTAGTATGAGACTGGGTGCGGTCTTGCGTGACATGCCAGCGCAACAAGACGGAGACCCTGCAGCTAGTGTGACTGCTACAGCCCCTTGAGGTGCCCTCTCAGGTTTGGGCCAGCATCTCCATGGACTTTATCGAGGGCCTTTCCAAGGTGGGCGGCAAGTCCGTCATTCTTACAGTGGTCGACCGCTTCTCCAAGTACACGCACTTCATCGTGCTCGGCCACTCCTACACCGCCACCTCCGTCGCGCGTGCCTTCTTCGACGGCATTGTCCGCCTCCACGGGTTTCCCTCCTCGATCGTCAGCGACCGCGACCCGGTGTTCACCGCCATGTCTGGCGTGATCTTTTTCGGATGTTGGGCGTCGAATTGCGCCTAAGTACGGCCTTCCACCCATAGAACGACGGCCAATGAGGTGGTCAACAAGGTGATTGCTATGTATTTACGCTGTGTTACAGGTGATCGTCCACGTGCTTGGGTGGACTGGCTCGCCTGGGCGGAGTACTGCTACAACACCTCCTACCACTCCGCCTTGCGTGCCACACCCTTCGAGGTGGTCTACGGTCGTCCTCCACCACCCATTCTGTCGTTTCAACTCGGGACGGCCCGGACTGAGGCGGTAGGTGACATTCTTCGCATCAGGGATGAGATCCTTGCCGAGGTGCGCCAGCGCCTTCTCCAGGCCTAGTGGTTGTCCAAGAAATACTACGACGCCCACCACCGCAAGGCCGAGTTTGCGGTGGGTGACTCAGTGTCGATGCAGCTCCTCCATCGCACCATGTAGTCCCTGGATTCTTGCACCAAGCGCAAGCTGGGTCCATGCTAGGCTGGGTCGTTTCCAGTGTTGGAACGCATCGGCAATGTCGCCTACCGCCTTCAGCTGACGCCCGGCGCCCGCATCCACAATGTCTTCCATGTGAGGTTGTTGAAGCCCGTTCGCGGCGAACCACCGACGACCGCGCCGGCTCTTCCCTCGACCTCCGAGGGTCATCTTCTTCCGGTGCCAGAGAAGGTGTTGAAGGCCCAGCAGACCGAGGTGTTTGGCGCCTGTTGATCCAGTGGCAAGGCCTGCCGGAGGATGACGCCACTTGGGAGTAGCTCGAGGAGTTCCATCAGCATTTTCCCGACTTCCAGCTCGAGGACAAGCTTTTTGCGCAGGCGGGGAGAGATGTTATGACCGGCGTACACTATAGTCGGAGGAGGCCCACCAATGGCGCAGGCAGCTATGGGCTTGGCCCAATTTATCATTATTTTTATTAGCACATAGGAGGATTATATGAACACCTCTAAGGACACGTTTTGAAGGCAAGAAATAAGTAATATTTATTGCTCGGCTCCCTTTAGGAGCCGATACCCCCAAACCCTAGCCGCCTCCTTCGCCCCCTCTCCCTCGCTCGATCACGGTGCCTCAGCGCCGTCGCACGCGCCCCTCACCTCGCCAATTTCCCTTCCACCCCTACAACCCGAGAGCACTCCCTGGTAGGGACTCGGTTCCTATCAGAATCACTTCCTTATAGCAATTTATTAGTAGCATAATAGTTAGCAATAACAGTAGTAACAGTTTTGTAGCAAGCAGAATACTAGTAACTTGAGCAAAGGCAATTGTATTAAGTGTTGGCATGAATTAGCGATTGATATTTACATGAGATTCAATATGTAACTATCACAACCTAGAGCAATGCACAATAGCTCCAACATGTTCAAGAATTATGTAATGAAAGTGCAACTAATCCCCGGGTAGTTTTGGTAATTCACAACAACATATAGCTCATTGAACTAATATCCATTCAAGATAAATATTTCGGGACGTTCAATGATTGGCATGGCATCGACTAGAGATGTGGACCCCTCAAAATGATAAGAACAAAGATTGGCATAAGCTCAAGGCTCTTCATTTCTGTTTTAGTGATCCAAGATCATATTGAGTCCATAGGAAAGCCAATACTATTAAAAGGGGATAAGGTGTTGCTTAATGGTCTACTTGCTCAACTGTTTAGTGATATTTCTCCAAAACCCTCATCCACTTTCTCCTTCCAAATATGTCCAAACCTAAAATCCAAACTCGGCCCCAATGATTCTTTCTATCCGGAGCCACCGAGTTCACTTGACATAGCCACTCCGACAAACCCTAATGATTCTGTCACACTGATACGGATCTCGGTCCCACCTAGATGGCCTTGCAAACTCTATGTTGACTTGTTGTAATTATTTCGGTCCCACCAAGATGTTGCAATCGGTCTCACCGAGTTAGCATGACATACTCTCTGTTGCTCATTGCTTCACTTCGATCTCACCGAGTTGATGCAATCGGCGCCACCGAGATGATGTTTGCCCTAAGCCCTACACATCGGTCCCACCGGGTTGTTCCAGTCGGTCCCATCGAGATTCCTAACGTTCATATTTCTGTACAGATCGGTGCCACCGAGATGAGTCAAAAGTGTGTAACGGTTGGACTTTGTATGAAGGCTATATATACCCCTCCACCCCCTTGTTCTCATTAGAGAGAGCCATCAGAACGTGCCTGCACTTCCACCATACATTTTTAGAGAAAACCACCTACTCATGTGTTGAGATCAAGAGATTCCATTCCAACCATTTGAACCTTGATTTCTAGCCTTCCCTAAGTTGCTTTCCACTCAAATCCTTCTTCCACCATAGCTAAATCTGTGAGAGAGAGTTGAGTGTTGGGAGACTATCATTTGAAGCACAAGAGCAAAGAGTTCATCATCTACACACCATCTATTACCTTTTGGAGAGTGGCGTCTCCTAGATTGGTTAGGTGTCGCTTGGGAGCCTCCGTTGTGATCTGGAGTTGAACCAAGAAGTTCGTAAGGCAAGGAGATTGCCTACTTCGTGTAGATCTACCCGAGTATGGCAAGTCCTTCATGGGCAATGGTCATGGTGGGATAGGCAAGGTTGCTTCTTTGTGGACCCTTCGTGGGTGGAGACCTCCGTGGACTCGCGCAGCTATTACTCTTCGTGGGTTGAAGTCTCCATCAACGTGGACGTACGATAGCACCACCTATCAAAATCATGCCAAAAATCTTCATGTCTTCTTTGCGTTTGCCTTCTCCAAACCCTTCAATTTACCTTCATATGCAATGATGTACTTTCCATTGATATACTCTTAGAATTGCATGTGTAGGTTGATAGCTTGACTTGTGCTAATTGCTAAAATCTGCCCACAACTAAAACTAGGAAAATGACAGATTTTATTTGGTCAAGTAGTCTAATCCCCCCCCCATCTACTATTGCGTCTGGTTGTCCGTCTAAAAATTACCCTCCATGTTGCTATATATTACCAGCTATGCCAGCCATAAGTCAAAACGTTTAAATCACCGTCGTGCTCAGATGTTTTATAAGTATGATACCCAATATATATCACACACACTAGCGACATAGGGGCTACACCCTTTCTCACCCACCCAGAAGACCACGGTTTGAACCCAGGTTCCACCGTTTTTCCCCACTTCTTCTCTCACACACTTCCCCCATGTACGTGTTCATGGGCCGGGGCATGGCGCCCCTATTTGTTTCCATTTCATTTTTTCTTTTCTTATTTCTGTTTTTTGTTTCTTCTTTAAATTAATTTGAGAGTTACAAATTTCAAAAAGTTGTGAATTTTGAAAAAAATGTTCGAGAAATCATAAAATGTTTATGAATTCAAAAAGAAGAAAATTCATAAAATTTTCGTGGTTTCAAAAAATGTTGGTGATTTTACAAACAATGTTGGCAAATTATTGAAAAAATGTCACAATTTGGAAAAAAATGTCGGTAAATAAAATCATATACTTGATTTTGAAAAAATGATTGTGTATTCAAAACATATTCATGAATCTAAAAAAATGTCCATGAAATTTAGAAAATACTCAAAAAAAATCGACTTTTTGTGAATTTCAATTTTTTGCCCTAATTTAAAAAAACATCAATTAAAAATGTTCATAATTTCGAAAACAACTCATGTATTCAATAAATGTTCATCTAAACAAAACAAATGTTTATTAATTTAAAAAATGACCAATTTTTTTAAAAATATATTTGTCAATTCAAAAATGTGTTCACCGTTTCAAAAGTCTTTTATGTTTGTGTTTTGATTAGTTTTTGGGAAGTCTTTATATGTCTACGCGTTGGAAGTAGTTCGTGGTAGATGAGATTTATTTTTAAAATTTAAATGTTTTCTTGTGCTACACAATGACAAGTGTGTCACGTAGTGGCAAGCTCATTGCCTTGGAATTGACCATGTCAAATGCAATGCGATCACGTGGACATCACGTCCATCATCAGCGAGGGTCGGAAGAAGGATAAGTGGCAAAATGATGAGCCACCGTGTTAAGATAGAGGATGCTTATATGTCGGGGTATTGAGTCATACTTATTTGACCAACGTGTAAATTTTTTATCTATCATTGCAACGGACGGGCATGTTTGCTAGCTGATAGTAAACATGACAGCTAGTTGTTTGTTAAGAAGAAGAAGACTGCCGAAAAAAATAAAATAAAAATAATGTAGCTCCATGTACAACACCACCGCGCGGCTGCTACAAGACATTAGTAGAAAACAGGGCTTTGGTCCAGGCCGGGTCAGCCCATTAGTCCCGATTCAGTCCAGAACCGGGACCAATGTGGGCATTGGTTCCGGTTCGTGAGCCCAGGGGGGCGGCCGGGCCACGTGGGCCATTGGTCCCAGTTCATCTGGACCTTTTGGTCCCGGTTGGTTGGATGAACCGGGACCAATGGGCCTCGCTCCTGGCCCATCACCATTGGTCCCGGTTCGTGGCTTGAACCGGGACCAAAGGCTCCCCTTTAGTCCCGGCTCATGTCACCAACTGGGACCAATGAGGTGCCTATATATACCCCTCGCTCGCGAGCAGAGCACCCCAGTGCTTTGTTTTTCTCTGGCCGAGGGGGAGAGGGCTTGGTGGTGCTCTAGCTCACCTCCTATGCGCACAAGGTGTTCGATGGAATGCCCGAGCCACACTACTTAAGCTTTCTCCTCTCCAAGCTCGACCTCCAAGCTCCATTTTCCATAATATTTGTCTAGGTTTAGCGGTCCGTCACGCCCCGTCCCCGTCTTCACCGCCGTCGATCACCCGCGCCGAGCTCACCGCCGGCACCACCGTGGTGAGCCTCTTGTTCTTATCTTCTTTCTGAAAGGAAAAATATTCTTACTTGTATGTTTACGTAGATACTTGTATTATTTTCTTACTTTTATTATTGCATCTTATATAGTGCGATGGTTTTGGTATCCGCCTCCGTCGGCCCTCGTCCTGTCTATGATTCGGATGTGGTATATATATTATCTTTATAACTATTGGTTCATTTATTGTTTATGAAAATTATGCTGACCAACGTGACATAGATTTTATTTATGTAGGATGTATGTGAATCGGAAATGCCAACCGACCCTATTTGTCGAGAGGTTAAATTTAGTTGAAGAAGAAAACAATTTCTTGAAGGAAAAAATAAAAAAAAATTGAGGAGGAGAAGATGATATTGGAGTTGCATGTTGCGGATGTCGTCGATGATCACAAGATCAAGATGGATGCAGTGCGCTTGAAGATTAGAAAGATTAGAAAATATGCCATTCATACCGAGGCTTGGTATAATTATGCCGTTGGACCAATTGTTACCTTGGTTGCGATTATGATCGCATTTGTTTTCGCATTGAAATATTTTACATAGTTTCAATGTATGGTTTAATTAATTAGATGCTCTGGAGAGCTATATGTTGTTAGATGAGAACTATGTATGCACTTTGGTTTTAATGTGATGATGAACTTCTATTAATTTGGACACTTAATTATATATAATGCACGCAGATGAACCGGCAATGGATGTACGGTGACAGACACACCTGCGAGTACATTAAGGGCGTGCATGAGTTTCTTGATGCGGCTGAGGCAAACAAGCAGAATGGTTTTATGTGTTGTCCATGCACTGAATATGGGAATACGAGGTCTTACTCTAACCGGAAAATCCTTCACTCCCACCTGCTTTACAAGGGTTTCATGCCACACTATAATGTTTGGACGAGGCACGGAGAAATAGGGGTTATGATGGAAGACGGCGAAGAAGAAGAGTACGATGACAACTATGTGCCCCCTGAATACGGTGATGCTGCAACGGGGGGAGCTGGTGAAGATCAAGAGGAACCAGACGATGTGCCCAATGATGCTGCAACGGGTGAAGCTGCTGAAGATCAAGAGGAACCAGACGATGTGCCCGATGATGATGATCTCCGCCGGGTCATTGTCGATGCAAGGACGCAATGCGAAAGTCAAAAGGAGAAGCTGAAGTTTGATCGCATGTTAGAGGATCACAAAAAAGGATTATACCCCAATTGCGAAGATGGCAACACAAAGCTCGGTACCGTACTGGAATTGCTGCAGTGGAAGGCAGAGAATGCTGTGGCTGACAAAGGATTTGAGAAGCTACTGAAAATATTGAAGAAGAAGCTTCCAAAGGATAACGAAATGCCCGATAGTACATACGCAGCAAAGAAGGTCGTATGCCCTCTAGGATTGGAGGTGGAGAAGATACATGCATGCCCTAATGACTGCATCCTCTACCGTGGTGCATACAAGGATCTGAACGCATGCCCGGTATGCGGTGCATTGCGGTATAAGATTAGACGAGATGACCCTGGTGATGTTGATGGCGAGCCCCCTAGGAAGAGGGCTCCTGCGAAGGTGATGTGGTATGCTCCTATAATACCACGGTTGAAACGTCTGTTCAGAAACGAAGAGCATGCCAAGTTGATGCGATGGCACGGTGAGAACCGAAAGAAAGATGGGAAGTTGAGAGCACCCGCTAACGGGTCGCAGTGGAGAAAAATCGAGAGAAAGTACTGGGATGAGTTTGCAAAGGACCCAAGGAATGTATGGTTTGCTTTAAGCGCGGATGGCATTAATCCTTTCGGGGAGCAGAGCAGCAATCATAGCACCTGGCCCGTGACTCTATGTATGTATAACCTTCCTCCTTGGATGTGCATGAAGCGGAAGTTCATTATGATGCCAGTTCTCATCCAAGGCCCTAAGCAACCCGGCAACGAAATTGATGTGTACCTAAGGCCATTAGTTGAAGAACTTTTACAGATGTGGAATGGAAACAGTGTACGTACGTGGGATGAGCACAAACAGGAGGAATTTAACCTTAAGGCGTTGCTGTTCGTGACCATCAATGATTGGCCCGCTCTCAGTAACCTTTCAGGACAGACAAACAAAGGATACCACGCATGCACGCACTGTTTAGATGACACTGAAAGTATATACCTGGACAAATGCAGGAAGAATGTGTACCTGGGCCATCGTCGATTTCTTCCGACCAACCATCAATGTCGAAAGAAAGGCAAGCATTCCAAAGGCGAGGCAGATCACCGGAAGAAGCCCGTCATGCGTACCGGTGATCACGTACTTGCTATGGTCAATGATTTACACTACGTAATCTTTGGAAAGGGTCCCGGTGGACTAGCTGTTCCGAATGACGCTGAGGGACACGCACCCATGTGGAAGAAGAAATCTATATTTTGGGACCTACCCTACTGGAAAGACCTAGAGGTCCGCTCCTCAATCAACGTGATGCACGTGACGAAGAACCTTTGCGTGAACCTGCTAGGCTTCTTGGGCGTGTATGGGAAGACAAAAGATACACCTGAGGCACGGGAGGACCTGCAACGTTTGCACGAAAAAGACGGCAAGCCTCCGAAGCAGTATAAAGGTCCTGCCAGCTACGCTCTTACGAAAGAAGAGAAAGAAATCTTCTTTGAATGCCTGCTCAGTATGAAGGTCATAACTGGCTTCTCGTCGAATATAAAGGGAATAATAAATATGCCAGAGAAAAAGTTCAGAACCTAAAGTCTCATGACTGCCACGTGATTATGATGCAACTGCTTCTGGTTGCATTGAGGGGGCTTCTACCGGAAAACGTCCAATTAGCCATTGTGAAGCTATGTGCATTCCTCAATGCAATCTCTCAGAAGGTGATCGATCCAGAAATCGTACCAAGGCTAAGGAGTGATGTGGCGCAATGTCTTGTCAGTTTCGAGCTGGTGTTCCCACCATCCTTCTTCAATATCATGACGCACGTCCTAGTTCATCTAGTCGACGAGATTGTCATCCTGGGCCTGTATTTCTACACAATATGTTCCCCTTTGAGAGGTTCATGGGAGTACTAAAGAAATATGTCCGTAACCGCGCTAGGCCAGAAGGAAGCATCTCCATGGGCCATCAAACAGAGGATGTTATCGGGTTTTGTGTTGACTTCATTCCTGGCCTTAAGAAGATAGGTCTCCCTAAATCGCGGTATTAGGGGAGACTGACTGGAAAAGGCACTCTTGGAAGAGACTCAATAATATGCAGGGACGGATATTCTTGGTCTCAAGCACACTACACAGTTCTACAAAACTCTACCTTGGTGACCCCGTATGTCGATGAACACAAGAACAGTCTGCGCAAACAGAATTAAAAATTAAAACAAAAAAACAAAAGAAAATAAATAATGCAAAAAACAAATCAAAAAACAGGAAAAAAACTATTTTATAGTAAAGTTAGTCACAAAATGAAATAAATAAAGCAACAAAGAAAACAAAAAAACTAAAAAAGTGTTTTCAAATTTGAAAACTAATGGCACTAACAGAAAGTTTATAATTTTTCTAAAACTAAAAGCAAAAAGAATAAAAAAATAAAGCAAAACACAAAAGAAAATAAATAATGCAGAAAACAAAACAAAAAAACTGGAAAAAATAGCAACAATAAGTATTTTGTTGTAAGTAGAAACAAAATAAAATAAATAAAACAACAGAAAGTTTATAATTTTGCTGACCTAAAAGCAAGAAGAATTAAAAAATAAAGCAAAAAACAAAAGAAAATAAATA
>NC_041380.1:106294616-106295645 GCF_002162155.2 Triticum dicoccoides | reverse complement strand
ATAAATAAAGTAACAAAGAAAACAAAAAAACAAAAAAAATATTTTCAAATTTGAAAACTAATGGCACTAATAGAAAGTTTATAATTTTTTCTAAAACTAAAAGCAAAAAGAATTAAAAAATAAAGCAAAAAACAAAAGAAAATAAATAATACAGAAAACAAAACAAAAAAACTGGGAAAAATTAAATATAGCAACAATAAGTATTTTGTTGTAAGTAGAAACAAAAATCAAAAAAAAACAAAAAAAGTGCCACCTACTGGGCACCCATGGCCTGAATACGACTAGAAACCCAACCATGGGCCAGGATTCAGGCCCGCGAGAGGCCCAGTAGGCTCACAGGCACACATTGCACGGTTAGGCCCGAAAGCCTGATTTAGAGAGGAGCTCGAGAGGGAAGGCGCACCACACCTTATAAACAGGTGCGGCTTCCTCTCAACTAGCGAGGTGGGACTAAACATTTGGGCGCGGGGCAGCACAAGGCCTTTGGTCCCGATTGGTGGCACCAACCGGGACTAAAGGGGGCATTGGTCTCGGTTCGTGGCACCAACCGGGACCAAAGGCCGCCCCTTCCCGCCCTTTGGGCTGCTGAAAATTGGCCTTTACTCTCGGTTGGTGGCACAAACCGGGACCATAGGTAGGCATCCGTCCCGGTTCGTGCCACGAACCGGGACCAATGCTCTGGCTATATATACAACACTTGGGAAATTTCCGCCAACTGCTCCCATTCCTCATCGTCGATGCCGCCAGGCTGCCCCTCTCGCATCGTCGCCGCCGCCGAGCCCTGCCCCTCGTCGTCGCCTCTGCCACCGCCGAGCACTGCCCCGACGCCGTCAAGATGCTCCACTTCGCCGTCCTCGCCGCCGCCGCCGAGCCCTACCCCGACGCCTTCCCGGCCCGCTCCCAGTATGAGCCGCCGTGTCGTTCCCCTCCTCTCCTCCTCTCCCCCCTGCCGCGCCCTGCCGCCGCCGCCAGCGGTGCTCTCTTGCCGCGCCCCGACGCCGCCGCCCGCCGTGCTCTGCCCCGACGACG
>NC_041380.1:106272814-106294275 GCF_002162155.2 Triticum dicoccoides | reverse complement strand
AGTTTGCCGCCGCCGCCCGCCGTGCTCTGCCTCGACGCCGCCGCCTGGCCGTGCTCCGCTTGCCGCACCCCGCCTCCGCCGCCCGCCTCTTTTAGTTTTTTTTGAGATATGTATGCATGTGTGTAGTGTATATGTGTATGTATGTGTATGTGTGTGCATGCAGATATGTATTAGTTTTTTTTATTTAGGTTGTTAATTAGTAGATATTAATTTTGTTCATATATGTATGGATGCATGTGGCTATGTGTGTATGTATGTATCGGGTATGTCGTTGTCGATATACCCCCTACCAGATAACTTCGACATGAGGGGGGTCGATATACCCCCTCCCCGATAACTTCGACATGATGGGGGGAGGGGGTCGCCGAGGGTTCGAAGGTCACCGAGTGTTCGAGGGTGGGGGCGAGGGTCGGGAACTAACTAGGATAGAGGGTCGAGGGTTGCCGAGTGTTCGAGGGATCGAGGGGGCGAGGGTCGGGAACTAGCTAGGGTAGAGGGTCGAGGGTCGCCAAGTGTTCGAGGGGGCGAGGGTCGGGAAGAACAGGAGAAAAAAAAGAGGAGAAGAAGAAGGAATAGAGGAGAAGAAAACTTCTTCTCCTCTATTCTTTCTTCTTCTCCTCTTTTTTTCTTCTTCTTCCTCTTCTTCTTTTTATCGGGAATGAGGGTGTTGATGATCACCGAGCGGTAGAGGAAACCCTAAATAGCAAGTATCGACGGTGCGAGGTACATGTGACCATCGGTGTAGAACACTACATCCACGTCCCATAAGCGACGTGGGCATCCACAAGTGACGCCCACGTCGCTTGTGGGACGTAGATGTAGTGTTCAACGCCAATGGCCACATATACCTCGCACCGTTCATACTTATTGCTATTTAGGGTTCCCATCGACGTCGAGGATAAAAAAAGAAGAGGAATAAAAGAATAAAAAGAGGAGAAGAAAGAATATATGAGAAGAACTTCTCCTCTATTCTTTCTTCTCCTCTCTTTTCTTCTTCTTCTTCCTCTTCTTTTTTTATCGAAAAGAGGGTGTTGATGATAGCCGAGCGGTAGAAGAAAACCTAAATAGCAAGTATCGACGGTGCGAGGTACATGTGGCCATCGGTGTCGAAAACTACATCCACGTCCCACAAGCGACGTGGGCTGCCGAAAATTGGCCCTTTGGGCTGCCGAAAAGAGACCTTTGGTCCCAGTTGGTCCCGGTAGAGGAGAAACCCTAAATAGAAAGTATCGTTGGTGTGAGATACATGTACCATCGGCGTCGGACACTACATCCACGTCCCACAAGTGGCGCGGGCTTCGACACCCACGTCACTTGTGGGACGTGGATGTAGTGTCTGACACCGACGGCCACATGTATCTTACACCCACGATACTTGCTATTTAGGGTTTCCTCTACCGCTCGGTGACCCTCGACGACCCTCGTTCCCGATAAAAAAAGAGGAAGAAAAGAAAAAGAGGAGACGAAAGAATAGAGGAGTTCTTACTCCTCTATTCTTTCTTCTCCTCTTTTTTTTCTTCTTCCTCTTCTTTTTTTATCCTTGAAGCGTTGTCGAGGCCACCCCAAACCCTAGAGAAGTAGCGTCGAGACCACCCCAAACCCTAGAGAAGCAGCGCCGAGGCCACCCCAAACCCTAGAGAAGCAGCGTCGAGGCCACTAATTAATATTAGTTCTACGTTTGCCACTAATATATCCATCTGTCATGTTTTAATAATAATTGCCATGTTGTCAATATTTGTAGAAACTATGGACACCGCCCGAGACGAAGTACAAGAAGAGTTGTTGGGGGACATAATCGCACGAGGAAGTGATGTCGTCTGCTCGTTGTTTCTCAACGACACCGATGGTCTGGAAGCAGCTGGCTATGATTATGATGGCTCCGGTGACCTAATGCCGGTGCAAGAAGGAGATCGTGAGGACGGCTCCGGTGACCCAATGCCGGTGCAAGAAGGAGACCGTGATGACGTCTCCGGTGACCGAACCGAGTCCGGCCAGGTATATATATTAGTTAAGCTTCTGCTGACTAGCTAATTGATGCATTCATTGTTTTGGTATGTACACATATTAATTAAGTCTTTGTTCTTTTTTCTACCCCTCCGGATCGAGCACAACTTCGGTAAAGAGACGAGGCCCGAAGAAAAAGTTGAGCTCGAATGAAAAGTTTGAGATCATACCAATCGCGCCCGACGGCCAACCGATTGAACCCCTCCGGACAAAGAGCGCATTTGTTGCTCAGTGCGGGGTTTTGGTTAGGGACAAGATCCCGATCAGCATCCAGCAATGGTTTAAGCCGGCTACAGAAGACCCTGAGGTGTCTTATGTCAATGATATGCAGAAAAATGATCTTTGGACTGAGCTGAAGTTAAATTTCACCCTACCGCCAGAGGATAATCCAGAGAAGCCAGTTAAAGAGCAATTAATCAAGTCTTTTGCTCTTAAGAGGATGGCAGAACTATTCAGGAGGTGGAAGAAAGAGCTGAATAAGTTTGTCGAAAATAATGAGACACCAGAATTCAAGGGCAGATATGAGAATATCAGAGATCACTGGCCCGCATTTATGGCCCACAAGACATCGGAAAAGAGTAAGAAGATGTCGGCGACAAACAAGCAAAATGCTGCGAAGAAGAAGCATCACCATCGCATGGGGTCAGGTGGCTACCTCGTAGCCCGGCCTAAGTGGGCCAAGACTGAGAATGATCTGGTTGATAAAGGGATCGAACCAGAGACAATTAACTGGCCAGACCGTTGCCGGACTTGGTTCTTCGGGGCTGGTGGAACTTTGGACCCTGTAACAGGGAAGTGCATTTGGACGAACGATCAAATGGACATACCAGTCAGGAAGCTTCAGCAGTATATCGAAGCAGCGCAGCAAGGGACGTTCTTTCCAGACAGAGAGAACGACGAGCTCACAATGGCCCTCGGGAATCCTGAGCACCCTGGACGGACACGAGGCACGCCAGGCTCCATTCCGTGGAAGGTTGGGTTTCCGGACGCAGACGGTTACAAATCCCATGAGAGGAGGAAAAAAGTACAGCAGACCCAAATGCAGGCGCTGCAAGCAAGGGTACAAGCGATAGAGGAACGATAAGCAAACCGCAGCAAACGTACTGCCGAAGCTTCCCCTGAAGCTACCCCGCCATCTCAGTGGAGAAGCAGCGTGGCTTCCACCGAGCTGCTTCAGCCGGAGCATGCCTTGACGGCTCCTGCCAGCTATCCCGTGGATGCTATCACGGAGTCTCAAAATTGCCACCTTATGACGCAATGGATGAATTTGAAGGTCAAGGCGACTGTTGGCTCTGTTTATCCTACTGAACCCGGCGCAACTTTTCACTGCCGGCCGATTCCAGAAGAATATGCTAGGGTGATGGTGGATGAAATAACGGAGCGATTTGAGGACCTCCAGCTTGACCACCCTACCAGTGAAGGGGAGACTAGGCTAGGGTCTGCTCTGAAGACTCCATGCCTATGGCGGAAGGAGCTCATCAACCTTCCGAACTGGACGCCTCCGCCTCCTCCTCCTCCTCCGTCAAGTCAGGGCACTCCGCCTCCTCCATTGCCTCCTTCTCCGGCGAGTCAGGGCACTCCGCCTCCTCCACCGCCTCCTCCTCCGGCGAGTGACGATCAGGGCACTCGACCGGTTCCTTCTCCAGCGCGTGGCGGCACTCCGCCTCCTTCTCCGCCTGTGCCGACGCGCCCAAGCAGCCAGCCTCCTCCTTCTCCACCTCGTCAGCAAGGGCGGAAGAGACCTGCCGCCGCTCCGGCTGCTCCGTCGCGTCGTAGTCCTTCTCCTCTGCCTCGTAAGAAAGTAAAGAAGACAACCGCTCCGTCTGCTCGGCCGGCGTCTAGCAGTACAGCCAGAGGCGGGAAGACATACAGATTCGGTCCTTCTCTGAAGACTCCAGAGAAGTTACCATACGAGAGGACCCCGGAGGAGAACGCCGAGATCGCGCGAACCGAAGTGGATGACTGGTTTCAAGGGTTGAAAGCAAAGAGACATCCACCTCCGGAGGAGAAGGTAGATCCGGTGAAAGCGAAGCGCACTCTGGCTGCCCTGACAAAACCACCCAAGTCTCCGCCGAAAGGAAACTATGAGCGCATTATTGGAA
Source organism: Triticum dicoccoides (assembly GCF_002162155.2). Classification (NCBI taxonomy): domain Eukaryota; kingdom Viridiplantae; phylum Streptophyta; class Magnoliopsida; order Poales; family Poaceae; genus Triticum; species Triticum dicoccoides. The sequence continues at coordinate 106,290,169 of NC_041380.1, read as the reverse complement.
AGGAATTTGCCGAAGCGGAGCGGTCGGGAAGTACTGTCAGTGATCAAAGGCTGAAAGAACGACGAGCTGGGAAACAAATTGCCCAGCTCGGCGAACAAGCGAAGCAATCGTGCCCCCCGCTCAAGGTGCCTAGCGACAACGTCGCTAATGATCCGAGGATGGTGCCCGGTTATAGCAATCTTGCCGATTACCTGCCCGACGATGTACATTATGAACCCATGGAGGTGCAGATACAAAGATACGAGTACGGGAAGCCTCTCGTCAAAGATGAAAGATCTCTATCAACGATGATGCGAAGATTGCATGATTGGTACTTGAAAATCTGCAGAGACTCTGGGGGAGGAGTACTTTGTATGTGAAAGTTAAAAAGGAGCATGACCTTGTTGGAATTGAACTGTTGCCTGTTCCATTTGAGGAGTTCTTTTAGTTTTTCAATCAATTGGCCCTCGATAAAACAACGGTCACCTGCTACTGTCTGTAAGTATTACTACTTCTGTCATTAAGTCTCTCTATATAGCTCAGCTCTTTCATTGCATGTATTATAATCATACTCACTATATTATGCAGATTGAAGATCGCCGAATTGAAGAAAAGACAAGTCGGTGATATTGGGTTCATTAACACATATCTCATAGATGCAACTCAGGTTAAATTTTATGCCGCAGATACCGAGGCCAACTTGCTACGATCGTTGGTAATAAATGAAAACAAAGATATAATACTCTTTCTTTACAACTTCAAGTGAGTGTTACTGTCTTGTGCGTATTCGGTTTCCCTTATATATTAGTCAAGGTTATAGTAATGTAATTGATGAGTTATGCATGCGTGTGCAGTTTTCACTATATTCTCCTAGAGATTAAGCTTGAGCAGGGACTAGTAACCGTCTTAGACTCAAGACGAAAAGATCTCCAGGATTATGCGGACATGACTTAAATGCTCGAGAAGTAAGTTAAATCGATCATTATCCACCATATCAGCAACTTTGTTCATTTCCTGATATATCAAGTAATTGTTTTCTTTGTCTGGCAGGGTTTGGAAAAAATTCTCCAAAAAAGCTCCAGGACTCTCGAAGAAGCTGCAATTTAGACACCCGAAAGTAAGTACTATAGTAGCATGTTCCGCGCATCTCCTATTGATTCAAGCGCTAGTTTCATCAATATCATTTGGCATTCTTACTTATCAGTTTGATTGACCTCTATTTCTTTTAAAGTGGTTGTGGCAGGAACAAGGGAATGATTTCTGTAGATACTATATTTGCGAGTCCATCCGCCACACGACATGTGAGCGGGGCTACACTGACGAACAATATGAAGTACGTATAACAACATTCATAATTTTATTTTATTACCATCATTTATGTTGAGTTTCATTCATTCATATATATATATATATATATATATATATATATATATATATATATATATATATATATATATATGTATGTATGTATTGACCCCCTTCTTCAAATTAGATGTTTCGGAAGCGGGATGAACTCCTAGCACCAGCTCGCATGCGATCAATTCAAGAGGAATTGGCGGCATTCTTTCTTGACCACGTGATCGCTGAAGACGGAGAATACTATATGGACCATGAGTCTGTATGATTATATTTGTAAGAGATAATTATTGTATATATGTAGCCGGTAGTGTCGGATAAATATACGAGAACTTGTTGTTCGACCAATCTCTCGGAGAAGGAGAGGTGGTCGATATCACTTCTCTCTGTATGCATATATGTTCATGACGATCTTCTATTTCCTTCGTTTGCTTACTAGCTAGCTAGCGTGTCTAGTCCTCTCTATACGTATGTATAGTACGTAGCGTCGATCTAGCACGAACATAAGAGATGACACTTCTCTCTATTAATTATAGCTAGCTAACACAATATATGAAACACCTAAATTAACCACCCAAAACTTTCAACCCCCCTTCAAAAAAAACCCCAACTATAGAAATGCTGACGCGTGGATGCCTATTAATACCGGTTGGTGCCACCAACCGGGACCAAAGTGTCTCCTGTCTGAGCTCCGCGCACAAGCCACATGGAGGCCCATCAGTCCCGATTCTGAATTGAACTGGGACTAAAGGGGCAGGGCATTAGTACCGATCCTTTAGTCCTGGTTCGGGAACCGGAAAAAAGGCCCTTACGAATCGGGACAACAGACCCTGTGAGAAGTTTTATGGCACACACATCTCACCGCCGCGCAGACCGCTTGTTCCAAGTTCCAACAAAAGAGCTCGGGCTCAGCCTCAGCTTAGGACTGAGCACACCCGCGCAAAACGATGAACCCTCCGTCGCCAACCCAATGCTCCAGCTCTCCGTCCCCGCGCGCCACCGTCGAGCCTACCGGCGCCCATTATTCCTCGCCGGACCCAAGGCGCTCCTCCACCGCCGCGGGCACGCCCCCGCGTGGCGCCAGCGACGACGCGTGCGTCGCCATCAGTGACGTCGACGCCTTCGCGCGCACCATCGCCGCCATCCGGTCCAAGCCCCAGGCGGCGGCGGCGGCCTCGCCCTCCTCCGACCACCTCGCCTCCGTGCTGTCCCACTACGCGGCCAGGTGGCTCCCGGATGTTGCCGCGTCGTCCCCCTCGGGGCGCTTCCAGCTGCCCCCGGAGAGCCCCACCGCCACGTGGCTCAAGAAGCGGCTCCTGCTCGAGTCCCTCGTCGCCGCGCTCCCGCCCGACGACGCCGCCGGCGAAGACAGGGACGACGGCATCGCGTGCGACTTCCTCCTCCGCCTGCTCCGCGCCGGGAGCATGGTGGGCGCCGACGCGGCGCTGCTGGGAGACCTCGAGGCCCGCGCGGCGCGGCGTCTCGACCAGGCGTCTCTCGGCGCCGTCATGATCCCAGCGTTCGGCCTGCAGGGCCTCGGCAACGGCACCGCCGCCCGCGATCGCCACCACCCGACGACGACGCTGCTGGACGTGCCCCTAGTGCTTCGTCTGGTGCGCGGGTTCCTGCGGGAGGGCGCCAAGGCGGGCGGCGGCGGCGCGGCGGCCGCCAGGGTGGCGAAGCTGGTGGACGCGTACCTCTCCGAGGCGGCGCTGGAGGCCGGGCTGCGGCCGGCGGAGTTCGAGGAGCTCGCGCGCGCCGTGCCCGCGTACGCCCGCGCCGCCGACGACGGGCTGTACCGCGCCGTGGACACCTACCTTAAGGTAAGTGCGGCGTCTCTGCTCGGTTAAACATGTTTATGGTGTGTCTTGTTAGTTAATCTCGACCGTACATCGTCATGGCAGTGATGCCATCATGCCTCCTGTTAGAAAAAACGGTCTCGTCCCTCTCGCGTCATGCTCTTCAGTCTGCACGCGTGCCATTGATCTTTCGAACTTTCAGCAGAAATGGAATCATTGACGTGTTGATAAAAAAGTAAGCAGCACTCCAACGTTGCTGCCAATTTAATATAGCAGCACTGCACTCCCTCGATTTTTTCACAGTATATTTGCTCAAAGTTGAGATAGTACTCCTTTCGTTCCTTTTTAGTTCGCATATAAGATTTGACTGAAGTCAAGCCTCATAAAATTTAACCAATTTTATAGAAAAAAGTATCAACATTCACAATCTAAAATCAATATCAATAGACGTGTCATGACTTAAAATTTCATATTGTATAACTTTAGCATGGCAGATGTTGATATTTTTTCATATAAATACGGTCAAACTTTGTGAAGTTTGACTTCAGAGAATTCTAATATGCAGAGTAAAAAGGACCGGAGGGAGTACATGAACTATCTCGATAAACAAGATAATACGTACTACAAAGAGAATATATAACGCACAGAAATGGAGTAGTACTACTATATTGTTTTCGGTAAGCAAACTCCAAAGAAAATCTATGAGTACCGAGATCCCCAACAAACCGCCAAGAAAGCATATATTATCTGACAATTTCAATTAAACCAGTATCTCCTCTCCACTTGAGATCTACTAATAGTCGCTACTACAGGCGTGTTCAGAATTCCACCAACTCCACGAAATTCCAGGAGTTATGGAGTTAGAAAAAAGCTGCTTCACAGTTTTCAGTTACAACTCCACCGACTCCGAGAGTGGAGTTGTGGAGTAGAGGCTTTCCGAACTGGGCCGCGTATCAAAAATTGGTTCTAATGTTTTGACATGCCAATAATGGGTAGTAATACCAGAACTTGCTAATAGTAGTTGACAACTTTTTTAGAGGTTGATTGATATGGTCATTTGGTATCCAGCCAATTGCTAGTCAATTTGTTGCTCCTCAAGGCGCGAGGTCAAAACTGTAGTCAGTGTAGCTGATGCCTGATGCTGATGGGTGAGGCAAATCATTCGAGCATGGCATGGCATGCATATGTGTATGCAAGTTCTGTGGATCCCTTTTCCACCAGCCCAGCCGTTGGCTTTGTCGATGTGATATGCCGAAAAGGCAGCTCCAATAGGACAGTCTCTCACAGGGCGTGCACGTGGTTCCATGCATGGGAGCTGTATACGTTGCCCGATGTGACTGTGTTGGACGCATGCATGCTACGCTCGAGGTAAAGAAAAAAAATGTAAGGCCACAGTACACCCATGTTTCTGTGCGTTTGACCACAGTAATTCAGGTTGGACCGTATCATACGCATATGATACAGTACAGGAGTATTATTCATTCGGCATCAGTCGTACTAGTATTAGCATGCTTTGAGCTTTGCGCTCAGAGCCTGTTCGACAAAGCATGCACGAGTTCCTCACTAGTACTAGAATTTTGTTCTAGTCATGCCACTAGCATCTTTAGATCCAAGCATTTTCATACAAAATTTAATATTTTAATACATTCTTTTACCATGAAATCTCTTTGATCAAACAAAGAAAACCACTATGTTTTGCACCAAAATCCTTTAGCTTCTTATAAAAAAAGGTGGGTTATAAATTTTTTTCATTTCTTTTTTTTTGAATGTTGGTAGATAGTGTACAACACCCTAGTTCCCCACCCGTTCCTGTGGGATCCTTCTCTTCGCTTGTCCTTTGCTGGACGAGATTAGGGCCCACCCGCCCAGATCTACACCTACCCGTTTGTACCATCTCCAACAATGCAGAGTCTAGTCACACCAGAAAGAAAGTAAAGAAATATCTTGGTTCTTGGACTCGCAGTGGTACTTCGTAGGTCACGATGTAAATCACGTGAGCTGCTTGGCGAGCGAGAGCTGAGTTTCACAATGATTTTGCATTATCCGTCTGTCCTTGCACATGGATGAAGAGGCCTGAGTATGTTGGTGATACACGAGTTGCGCTCGGGGTCCGGTCCGTGCCGTTGATTCTGATGGGTGTGACACGTGTGGCGTGCATGCAGGCGCACCCGCACGCCAGCAAGGAGGAGCGGCGGTCGCTGTGCCGGCTGATCGACGCGCGCAAGCTGTCGACGGAGGCGGCGGCGCACGCCGTGCAGAACGACCGCCTTCCGGTGCGCTGCGTGGTGCAGGTGCTCTTCTCCGAGCACGGCAGCAAGCTCAGCCGCCTCGCCGACTGGAGCGGCTCCTTCCGCTCCCTGCAGAACAGGAGCCCCGGCGCCCTTGATCTCACCTCCTCCTCGTCCGCCGCCGCCGCCCGGTGCCCGTCCAAACGCGAGGTCGTCTCGCAGCACCACGAGCTCCGTCGCCTCCGCGAGGACGTCTCTCGGCTCCAGGTCTGTACTGACTGTACATTCTGTGTGCATCCACCTTCTGGACGGTTAATTCGTTGATGGGTCGACGTTGGTTGCTCACGTCTTGATGCGTGCGTGCAGGTGCAATGCCACGCGCTGCAGGCGCAGGTGGAGCGGCTGAGCTCCGACAGGCGGCGGCGGGGGCTGTTCAAGTGGGGAGCGTTCCTGTTCGGTGGCGGCGGCGGCGCGGACGCCGCGAGGGTGGATGACTCCGACAGCGGCATGGAAAGGACGCCGCTCAGCGGGTCCAAGAAGGCCCGCGCTGCCGCTGCCGCCAGGTTGACGCCCGCGACGGGCACGCCCACCGTGGCGAGGTGGCGCAGGTCGCACTCGTGAATGCGACTGGTACCAGCAGAAAAGCTACGGTGCCCGTGCCGGCCATCTGGTCAAGCGAAAATGTGTGTATGGACTGGTTTTGTTTGGTTTGGAATCTTAACGACACTTGTGTCGTTTTAGCTCAATCCTAGCTGTGAAACTAAAGCTGCGCTTGCCATCAGAGGGGTCGTTATAACAGTCTTGCTAAGTCTGGATCGATGTTATATTCGTGAAATCTTACATTGAGATTTGTGTTAATTGTGTTTTCAGTTTTTTTCTTTTCTATTATATGTTATGTTAGTTGAGTGAGAATTGGTTAAATCTCAATCTACTGAGATCCAGTCACACCTTTCCTATAATCCAATCTTTCAACAATCAGGCTTTGGTATTTTTGTTCCTGCTCGGCTAACATATGCTTTTCTAGGACGCTATCTTACATCCAGTCATCCGATCGGGCATTAGTTTTTTTGTTGGAAATATGAGCAAATTACTACGAGATTTAATCCGAATAAACAAAAGATAAATCATGACCACAGCAGTAGAGATTAAACTAATCATGCGAACTAGCATAGCAGATGAACACATCACATTTAGGGCATATACTAGAAGCATGAATTCTACCACGATCTCGAACAGGAAGGATAGAATCACATATGGTGCAGCGGGTGCAGCACCGCCGGCGTTGACGTTGTCGCCCATGTCGTCGAGGACGAGGTTGCCGAGGTCGGGGAAGAAGTCGTCGTTCGCGAAGTCGTCGCTGCCAGCAGTCGCGCGAGTGCGCTCCCCAAAAACCTGATCGCCCCTTTCCCGTACAGGATCACGAAAGGCGGGGTTCCGGAGGCCTGCTGTCCCTTCTCGCGGTGCACGCCGAAAGGAGGGATGGAGAATACTTGCTTGGCGGCGCAATGATCTGGAACGGTGGTGAGAAACCATACGAAGCGGCGGCGGCTAGGGTAGACGTCTGCCTGACTATATAGTGCGGGCCGGGTAGGTCATGGGAGTAAACCCCATGTCCGAGTCGTCACGATCCAAAAGAATCGGAAACGGTTCAGTAATTAACGCGTCCGTTAATTATTAATTAATGACTCATTAATTTTCCCATGCAGCAAAAATATAGACAACGTGCATAGCTCTGTCCTCGGCTCGGCTCAAGCCCGCAACCCGCGGCGCGTCGTGACGAGGCGTGGCGTGGCGAGGCGAGCGAGGAGGAGGAGCGTGCGTGTAGGTCTCCTCTTCTCATGCTCATACAAGTGGTAGAAGAGCTCACCTTATAAAGAGATGCAACTCTCTCTCAACTTCCGGGGTGGGACTAAACTTTAGCCTCACTCACTCCACTCACATGTGTGCATGAATGGGCCAAGAGAATTTTAGAATTTTAGTTGGGCTTTGGGCCAAAGGCCTACTAGCAAAATTCCAACAATCCCCCACAAAGTCTCGTTGGCACATCTCATCATTTAGTTTCAAAACATTGTTTTATATATCGGTGCTTAGTGGAGACTGTGAAGTTGAACTTTCACTTAGAAATTTATGCTACACTAGATCACAACTTGAATAATGGACTATGCCTTGAACTACAAGTTTTCTGTGAAACTAGTTTCACACAAATTCTTGACCGATACTGGGCTGCCGCAAGGCTTCCCCGCTGGTGGAGCGTATACGTCATACTCCAGGGCCTTTCATGAATTTATTAGAGAACACCCAATTCTCACAGACTGCGACGTTAACAGTCAAATTCATATAGGTGTGTTCCTTGGAAGATGTTCTGCAGGACAACATCTCTGCTTACCCGAATAAACCACTTGGAACACATTAAGAAGCAAAAGAGATGTCAGGCCTCGTGACACTCGCCAAATACATAAGCGAGCCAATAATCTGAGAATACCTCAGTTGATCTCTAGCAATCCGTCGATTCTTTCGAAGCAACACACTAGCATTATATGAAGTTGGAGAAGGCGTGCAGTCGCTATACCCAAAACGACTCAAGACCTTTTCCACATAATGAGACTGAAGCAGTGTGATCCCACCATTCTCATCTCTTAACAGCTTGATGTTTAAGATAACATCAGCTACTACTAGATCCTTCATCTCAAAACAGCGAGATAAGAAATCCTTAACCTCCTTGATTAAATCAAGTTTGGTTCCAAAGATCAATATGTCGTCGACATACAGACAAACAATAACTCCTTCGCCCCCACTATAGCGATAGTACACGCACTTGTCACCATCGTTTACTACAAAGCCGGCAGCAGTTAAAGTTCTTTCGAACTTCTCATGCCACTCCTTAGGAGCTTGTTTAAGGCCATATAAAGACTTTAATAACTTGCACACCTTTCCTTCCTGACCAGGTACTACAAAACCATCTGGCTGATCCATGTAAATTTCCTCCTTCAACTCTCCATTGAGGAAAGTCGTCTTAACGTCCATTTGATGAACGAGAAGACCATGTGAGGTAGCCAGTGATAGTAGCACCCGAATTGTGATCAGTCTAGCCACGGGTGAGTAAGTATCAAAGAAGTCTTCACCTTCTTTCTGGGTATAACCCTTGGCCACAAGCCGTGCCTTGTACTTTTCAATCGTACCATCAGGTCTAAGCTTCTTCTTGAACACCCACTTACATCATACAGGTTTGTACCCATAAGGACGGTCAGTGATCTCCCAGGTACCGTTAGCTAAGATGGAATCCATCTCGCTACGTACAGCTTCCTTCCAGTAGTCAGCATCAGGAGATGCATAGGCTTCTGAAATAGTCTTGGGTGTGTCATCCACGAGGTACACAATGAAATCGTCACCAAAAGACTTTGCAGTCCTCTGTCTCTTACTCCTCATAGGAGTTCCATTGTTACCCTCAACAGGATTCTCAACGTGTTCCATCGCAATGGTGGGTTCAGGAATTACAGTGAATTCCTTACTAGATGGAGTAGGTATCTGATTTGATGAACTCGACATATCCTTCATAGGAAATATGTCCTCAAAGAAAGTTGCATCATTTGATTCCATAATCGTACCAACATGCATGTCGGATACCTCAGATTTTATTATCAAAAATCTATAGCCGATGCTATGAAAAGCATAGCCCAGAAGAACACAATCCACGGTTTTTGGTCCAAGCTTGCGCTTCTTGGGAATTGGTATATTGACTTTCGCCAAACAACCCCAAGTACGTAGGTAAGAGAGTTTTAACCTTTTCCTTTCCCATTCCTCAAATGGAGTCATGGTCTTATGCTTTGTGGGAACTCGGTTTAGGACATGACACGCAGTCATTAGCGCCTCCCCCCACCTTCCTTGGATAGACCCGAAGTGTCTAACATGGTGTTAACCATATCAGTTAGAGTTTGGTTCTTTCTTTCGGCTACCCCATTTGACTGGGGTGAGTAGGGAGGCGTCCTCCCATGGATTATACCATGTTCCGTATAAAACAGATCAAATTCATTGGAAAAATACTCTCCACCACGATCGGACCTAAGCCGTTTAATTTTTCGATCAAGTTGGTTCTCTGCCTCAGCTTTATAGTTTTTAAAGACAGCCAAAGCCTCATCTTTTGATTTCAGAAGATACACATAACAATATCTAGTGGAGTCATCAATCAACGTCATGAAGTATCTCTTTCCACCTTTTGTCAACACGCCATTCATCTCACAAAGATCAGAATGTATAAGCTCTAGTGGCGCCAAGTCTCTTGCCTCTGCAGTCTTATGGGACTTGCGAGGTTGCTTAGTTTGCACACATACTTGGCACTTGGAGCCTTTGACAATAGAGATTTTTGGAATTAAATTCATATTGGCTAACCGCGTCATGCAACCAAAGTTAATATGACTGAGTCGTGAATGCCAAATATCAGACTCATTATTGTGGCAAACATTATTAATAACATTAGTGCAAATATCTGACAAAGATAGACGGAACAAGCCTCCGCACTCATAGCCTTTTCCAACAAATTGTCCACACTTAGAAATTACAACTTTATTGGATTCGAAAACCAACTTAAAACCATCTCGGCATAAACGGGAACTGCTAACGAGATTTTTATTGATGGACGACACATGATGAACGTTCTTCAGACGCACAGTCTTCCCTGAAGTAAACTTCAGATCGACCGTACCAACACCTCGAACGATGACATGTGACCCGTTCCCCATCGGCACGGGTGAAGTCCCTGTTGCCTGGTAAGAAGAAAACATGGAGGCGTCAGCACAAACATGTACATTGGCATCGGTGTCAATCAACCAATCAGGGGATTGAAATACTGAAAGGATGGTAGGAAAAATACCGTACCCTGATTTCTTCATATCAGTATCACCGATGACAACATTAGCGGACTTGCCGCTCTTCTCATGTTCGCACTCCTCAAAGCGATTAGGACACTTCGGAGCCCAGTGATTAGGATCACCGCAGACATGGCAAAGTCCCTTCCCCTTCTTATGAGAATTCTTCTTGAAGTTGGTAGAATGTGATGGCTTGTTCTTTGTATCAAACTTGCCTTTGCCCTGAGTTTTGTTCTTATTGTTTTTTAACTTATTGGGCTGGGAGTTCTTCTTCTGTACCATGTGGGCACTAGAACCTCCCTCAGCAACTCGAGCACGTGTGTCCTTTTTTCTCGTCTTCTCTTCAACATCAAGAGTACCAATGAGATCCGCAACGGAAAACTTCTGTCTCTTGTGTTTCAGGGAAGTAGCAAAATTGTTCCACGAAGGTGGAAGCTTGGCAATGATGCCTCCGGCAACAAATTTGTCCGGCAACACACACTTGAAGTACTCAAGTTCTTTTGCGAGCGACTGTATCTCATGAGCCTGCTGTACAACAGGGCGCTCATCAGTCATCTTGTAGTCATAGAATTGCTCCATGACGTATAACTCGCTGCCGGCGTCCGAGGCACCAAACTTGGCCTCGAGCGCAGCCTACATGTCCTTGTCGTTGTCAAACGACATATACGAATCCACAATGGAGTCATCAAGAACACTCGGAAGAGCGCCTTTAAAGAGGGTATCGATCTTTTCAAAAGCTTCCAGCTGTGCTGGATTAAGATCGCCCTCAGGCTTGCCCTTGGTGGCATCATAGCAGCCCATGGTCTGAAACCAGTAGACTGCTCTCGTGCGCCACCTCTTATATTGCGCCCCCTTAAAGGCAGGCGGCTTCAGATGCGCAACAAAACCACTCGGAGTAAATTGCCTATAATAAGGTTTTTGGATTGTTGGAAATATGAGCAAATTACTACGAGATTTAATCCGAATAAACAGAAGATAAATCATGACCGCAGCAGCAGAGATTAAACTAATCATGCGAACTAGCATAGCAAATGAACATATCACATCTAGGGCACATACTAGAAGCATGAATTCTACCACGATCTCGAACAGGAAGGATAGAATCACATACGGTGCAGCGGGTGCAGCACCGCCGGCGTTGACGTTGTCGCCCATGTCGTCGAGGACGAGGTTGCCGAGGTCGGGGAAGAAGTCGTTGTTCGCGAAGTCGTCGCTGCGAGCAGTCGCGCGAGTGCGCTCCCCAAAAACCTGATCGCCCCTCTCCCGTACAGGATCACGAGAGGCGGGGTTCCGGAGGCCTGCTGTCCCTTCTCGCGGTGCACGCCGGAAGGAGAGATGGAGAATACTTGCTTGGCGGCGCAATGATCTGGAACGGTGGTGAGAAACCATACGAAGCGGCGGCGTGGCGTGGCGTGGCGTGGCGTGGCGTGGCGTGGCATAGCGAGCGAGGAGGAGGAGGAGCGCGCGTGTAGGTCTCCTCTTCTCATGCTCATACAAGTGGTAGAAGAGCTCACCTTATAAAGAGGTGCAACTCTCTCTCAACTTCCGGGGTGGGACTAAACTTTAACCTCACTCACTCCACTCACATGTGTGCATGAATGGACTAAAAGAATTTTAGAATTTCAATTGGGCTTTGGGCCAAAAGCCTACTAGCAAAATTCACATTTTTCTAGGCAAAAGAGGCGAATTTAGTGCATTCTGCAAACTTAAGCGCCAAGTAGAGTAGTCTTTTTTTTGCGCCAAGTAAAGTAGAGTAGTCTTTTTTTCTTTTGAGAGAAAGTAAAGTAGAGTAGTCAGTGCCACGCACCACCCCTCATGGGTCGCTCAACAAATGAGGCGATCGTGGTTTGGGGAGTCACTGGTTTTCTCGTTCGTGCTCGTGGTTGACCTGTCCATTTGACCGTTGACTTTTTGAGATTTTTTTAAAAGGAACTAAAAATCATAAAAAAAGAAAAAGTTCACCGAATTAGAAGAAAGATCACTATTTAAAAAAAATCACTAATATAACAAATGCACATGATTTTTTTTAATCACTGGCTTTTTTAAAATAATTGCTGATTGAAAAATAAGCTCCGGATTTGAAAAAAGGTTTGTGGATTTAGTTAAACTTCATCAATTTTGGGGAAAAAATTCCTGAATTTAGAAAAAAGTCACATATTAAAAAAAGGTTCACAGATATTCAGAAAAAAGTTCGCATAATTGAAAAACAAATGTTTATCGATATTGGGAAAAATCATGGATTTGAAAAAAAGTTAAATGAATTTTGAAAAAATATGAATTTGGAAAAGGTTTACTGATTTTGAATTTTCTTATTAAATTTGGAAAACAAAAGTTAGCGGATTTGAAAAGGTTCAGGAATTTGAAAGAAAATCACGTGCTTTAAAAAAAGGTGCGTGAATTTGAAAAAGTTTCACGCATATAAAAAAATAAACAAAAACCAGTCTGGAAAAACCAGGAAGCAATCCGATTGGAAGCTTCGAGAAGCTTCCCAAACCGGTCTGGGAAGCTTCACAAAACCGGGGAAGGAAATTACCCTCTTGTGTGCTCGAGCGCTTCGATGGGCTGGCGCATTAAGAGTCATAGGGAGGGAGGGGTGTGTGCGCTAGTTTGCACGCTAGCCTATATTGGGCGCTGAAGGTGCCAAATAGGCGATTGCCTAGAAATACCCAAAAATGCACAGCAACTGTATTTAATTGTGTGTATTTTTTTATTCGATTTACATGGTTAGGTTTATACAATTTTATCTGCTTAGAAGGTATTAATACTTCGGTACATGGAATATGAAGTTAAGATATGGTTACGTTTCGGTATATACCGAGATATTTCTGTACGGTTTTTGTGTAGACCATAATAACCAAACTTTTATGAGAATATAAAAGGAAAATAATAATAATTTACAAAAGTGTGACCCAAAAGATATATACGGTGGCGCTAAACTAAGCGGGAGCGTAAAACGCTTATTCTTCGCTCCGCCCGTGTCGCACGCACCGTTTGGTTTAATCGGCATTATTCTTCCACCTGCTAGTAAAAGTCTGTGAAATATATAGTAATAGATTTAATTCGGCCACCATTTCTTTTTTTTATATGCATGGTCGTAGCAACACCAAAAACTCACAGGAGTGTCCGTCCTCGCCTGGTCACGGTATCATACACCGTGAGACATCATCGGGATTTGCTAAAGAGACGCTCGCGGATACAGAGGACGCTGCCATAAATTCGCCAGCTGGCCCACCTAGCGCAGTAACGTTCGTTCCATGGTACTCCGTCTTCTACCCGTAGTCCAGGTCATAGGCTGCCGAGAGCCCAGTCACTATCCTTTCACGAGGTGTCTAAGGCAAAAGTGTAGTACTACTGCTTATCTACCCACCATTATTTCCTCAAAAAAGAAAACGAAGACGAGCTCCGGCAGGAAAAATTAAAGTTTCAGTCTATATGTCGATACATCAGATAAAGGCATGGCTAGTTGGGAGAGTCATCTAGTGCACCTAGAACGCACTTTCGTTTGAATTGCTGCAACACTTCATGAATCATCAGCCGACCCTCCGTTAATTTCAATTTTAAACAGCAACTTGTCCTCACCCACTATATATGTTTGAATTTCATTTCATTTCATGACACCTTACCCAACACATCAACAACTGAAATCTAGTCTATTCTAAGACATTGTCACGTTGCATAAATTCCCACATGCAGATTAAATTCATGTAGACATAAGAGCACGATTGGTCGAATATCCACAGGCGTGGACGAACTCGCCCGATCATGGAATCGTGAGGCATCACTTCGCTTGGGACCGAAGAGGCAACGTTAGTACGACACAGAGCGACGGCCGTCCATGCATCAAAGACGCTATTTTTGGTTTTGTATATCGATATGTGCAAGGTACGTGTCCAAGGTGTGAACCGATGGTAATGTCAAGCGGCCTTTTTTTCAATTCACGTACTTTTTTAAGTTTGCATAATTTTTTTCAGAATTGCATACTTTTTTCAAGTTTGGGCAATTTTACAAATCTGCGTACTTTCTTCAAATCCATGAACTGTTTCTAAATCCACTTAATTTTTTCAAGTTCAAGTAATTTTTTAAAATTCACGTACTTTTCTAAAGTTCATCTAATTTTTCAAACCCATGCTTTTTTTTCAAATTAGTATACTTTCTTAGATCTGCATACCTTTTTTAAGTTCAGATTTTTTAAAAAATTCATGATTTTTCCAAGTAAAGTACGTGAATTTAAAAAAAGTATGTGAACTTGAAAACAGTACATGGATTTGAAAAGTTCATGAATTTTTAAAAATTTAATGCATTTGAAAAAAAAGGTACGTTATTCTTTAAAAAAAATACTCGGACCTGGAAAAGGTACATGGATTTGAAAAGTTCACGAATTTTTAAAAATTTCATGCATTTGAGAAAAAGGTATGTGATTCTTTAAAAAAATACTCGGACTTGGAAAAGGTACATGGATTTGAAAAGTACAGGGGTTTAAAAAAATCATGGATTTGAAAAAAAACTACATGAACTTGGAAAGTTTGCGAAAACTTGGAAAATTAAGAGGATTTGAAAAATGTATGTGAATTTTAAAACATTCACGAATTTGAAAATAATACATGAATTGGAGTCAGCGCAATCAAAACCGGGGTGAAACTTGTCCGGTTTCAATAGTTGAGGGTGCAAGTTGTCCGGTTTCAAAATTGCGGGATCAAATTTAGAATCCGACAAAAGTTGGGGAACGAAAAATATATTGTTCTCTAATTATAATAAATAGTATTTCTTGCAAAAAAATATAATAAATAAACATGTTGTACCGACGGAACATATGTGCATCTTCCGTTGCATGTCCTACGGTCTTCGTGCCGTCACATTAAACCAAACCTGTCACCGTATGCTACCGTGGATGCTGCATATCCTTCCCTGTTTTGCACACCCACACTTAATACATGTGCCCATGTGTAATTGTTCCATTGGTGCAGCTAACAGGAGCAAGCGAGCTCGTGTGCTCTATTGCCACACTCGTAGCAACACATCATAAACAACCATAAGAAATATAGTAACCCAATACATTCAGTTACTATCTGCACCCATTAGTTCACGCACCGCCACCATTTATCTTTTTTACATGCATGCTCAAATAATACATAGGGCCAGTTCTTTTGGACGATTCTACCAAAATCGTCCCTCTTCCCAGCTTCTCCCAGAATCACCACTCCATATGTTTTTTACAATCCTAGCTAATTAGACCTTAACTAGATAGAATTGTAAAAAAAAATAAAGTGGCGATTCTAGGAGAAGCTGGGGAGGGGGGCGATTCTAAAAGAATCGCTGAAAAGAACTGGCCCATAGTAATCAACCAAGAAAAAAGTAGTAACATATTTAATTTGGTTACCGGCTGGACATGCAGGTGCATGGTCCCACCACCATTTTTCCTTTCTACATGCCTACTTGTAATGGCATATAGTAATCAACCATGAGAAATGTAGTAACCTAGTAATCGTCCATGAAAAACTTGGTAATAGAATAAATTGGGTTAGTGACATATGTTGTTTCACATGGCAGTAAAAAGCATGTTAGGAATGGTAACTCAATTAAAACAGTTACCATCCGCATGCACTGGTCCCGCCATGCTAGTAAAAAACCATGCTAAATATGGTAACAGGATTAAATGAAGGTAAACACTTCTGATCTGTAGTCTGAATCGACGCAAGCGCCAGACCAATCGACGTCCGTAGATTCGTTGTTAAGTTGACGCTCCCGATTTCGTCCATTTTTTTAAAAAAAATAGGAAAGCCCTGATCTTTCCTAATCATCTCCCCTAATCTCTCGATAGCATTAATAGCCGGCCCATGCCCGAGTTTTGCTTCCCACCCGAGTCGCCTCGCCGCCGGCTCGCACACCAGATCCCCTGCTCTGCCGCCGTCTCACCGCGGATCCTCCGACCAACGAGGTCTCTCCGCTCCCCGACCACCCCGGCCATCGACGTGATCTCGCAGCTCCACCTCACGAGCCCGCTCTATCCGCCTCGCACCTCCAGCTCCGACACACATCGGTGGACCGCAGCGCCATCGTTCCTCACTCGAGCCTCCCCGCCGAGCAGCATGGCTACCATCCACTCCACCAACGCTACCCCGCCTGATTCTGCCGAGTTTTCTCAGTCGCTAGGCTATCCCATCTACTGAATCGGCTCCATCCCCATTGATTTGGATCGGCCAGCCGGAGTATTGGCCTTTGGATTTCTAAATTGCGGCCCTATTTTGAAGCTCCCCAATCCTGAATCAAAGGTATGTGCACTTCCGTGGAGTGCCCCGCATTTTGTGGATTTGTAATTTTTGCAACAAATTTTGTTCTGTAATGCATCCTTCAGCTGGATGAAATTTGTTACTCCCTCCATTTTTATATACAAGGCCACTATCAAAATTAGAATTTGCAAATATACAAGGCCACTAACACTAATCGATGCAAATATTAAGGTGGTTGCCTCGCAGTACTAGAAAAGAAGGACATTAATTATTCCTTGCATGCATGCGGGAGTGGGAGCATTGGCTTGATATATATGAAAGAGAAGAATACACATTAATTTACACGGCAAACAAGGAGATAAGCTGGCTTGCAACATTGACTTAGAAGACATTAACATTTGTCTTGGTACCTGTATTATGAGTTTGTGGCCTTGTATACAAGAATGGAGGGAGTATTTATGCTCATTGCCGGCCAAGTATTGTTTCGACTATTAAGCTGTTTCAATTTTTTTCGGTGCTTCAAATCTATTATAGAAATGCCGCGACACTTCCTTTACAATGCATCCTACAATGCTTCCTGTAAACAGAGCATCCAAGTAAACTTACCCCCATATTGGCGCTAAATTTATTATGTTTACCCCTTTTGAAATTTCATGCTTCCATTGAAGACAAAAAATGCATCCTAAATTGCACAGATTGCACCCTAAATTCCATGAATCCATCACACAAAATTGCTTCTTGATTGTCCCCTTTAGGATACTGTTTTTCCAGGAAAATGCTTCCATGCCAAAAATACTAACAGATGCATCCCCATCCTGGCACCAACCTTACTTATTTCAATACCATGCGTCGTATTTGTACTGTCCATATTTTTGTGCTTCTGTAATCCTTTATGTCATCAGTC
>NC_041380.1:106262130-106272488 GCF_002162155.2 Triticum dicoccoides | reverse complement strand
TACAAAATATAGTAACATATTATGTAAAATGTAGTAATTTTTGTAAAAATGTAGTAAATTACAAACTTGGGTGATAAAAAATATATTTTCCGAATTACTACATTTTGTACATCGTTTTACTAGATTTTGTATATAGCGTTACTAGGGGGTGTAGAATAAGCTATTCTACACTCACACTTAGAATAGCGTTACCATATATATATATATATATATATATATATATATATATATATATATATATATATATATATATATATATATATATGTATGTATGTATGTATGTATGTATGTATGTATGTATACTCTTATTTTGTAGTGCATTGCTTCCATACAACTAATTCCAGAAGAGAGCAAATCTATCGCTTCATTCCTTACGAAACATTTTCTTACAGAAATGCTAACAATCAGTATTCTGTGTGTTCTCAGGTGACACTCAACAATGACTAAAAAGGAGTCAATCATGCTACAGAGTTGATATTCAGCTGGTAAGTTTCCTATGTATCCTTTTTGTATTTCTTCAGTGCAAACTCATGTTAATAATGCTTCCTGCTTTCTCTGTTTGTAGTTTTGAAGTACTGAGGTATAGTATGCAGAAAATTTTCCTCCCATATGTTGCGAATGGTTTAGAAACACTTTGAATGTGCATATGTTCTCTGGCATGTTAATTTGTGAATTCAAATATGTATGCTTCGGATGCGTCTAATATATGTTATGATAGAACCAAATTAGTGCTTCTTGTTAACCATGCTTCCTTGAGTTTTAACATATGCTTCTAGTGTAGGGATGTCGTGCGGAACTGAAACAATATTTCACGGACATTAAATTTTAGCACAGAAATCTTGCCCAGCAAGTATGCAGATCAGTCAAATTGATCTTTTATGCTTCTAGTACATGAGCATCCAATAATTGCTTCGTATTAGCCATGCTTCCTACTTTTGATTTCTCACATAGTTTTGCTTCACCCACTACCCCTATGTGCCTTTCAACCATTGCCGGTGTTGCTTTTCGAAGTGAACTTTTGTCTCAACCACTGAACACTATGTGTGCTTGATTGTTTCTCATTCATGCTTTTACTATGCAGATTTCTCTACAACCTGGTGTGTTGTAATTATGTCGACTGCAATATAGCGGAGATCGTGATTGCCTTGTTGATGATGACAAGCTCACAGTGCATGTGAGATGGTCCGTTCAACGTCCTCTGTGATGCTGGCTAGAGGGATGTGAAAACAATGTTGTTGTAATAGTTTGTATTTTATTGTTTAACTAAGTATAATATTATTCAATGTCGCATGTTTTTTCAAAAGAACTCATGCTTCCTTGTTTTCTTGTATGCTCTTCTATATTGTATATGTTTTACTGTACACAATGCCAACCATGGTTCACTGGATTCTCATATGATTCCCCACATTGTCCTGGTGCCATGATATCTTCGGCATCAATGCAATGCGTGGACACATTACCTTGTGCTACAACATTTGAAGCACCAGGACAATACAATGTAGGAAGCCAATAACCTGAACAATGATAAAATACGTGATTACCACTTGATTTTTTTTGTTGCTTCATGATCATCATGGAAGCAAATTCTCTATTTAACGGAAGCAACTTTTGATCAGTAAGGAAGCATATCCCATGGTGATTGAAATCAATATAACATTTTCTAATCGATGAAACAAATCACATGATAGAGGCGAGGGTCCCGATCTTTCATGAGATGATAACTGTCGATTTGGTGGAGACGACTTTGACGATCCAACTACAAACATGCACGACGTTGCGCCTTAGCAACCGCTAAACCAATCTCCTGAGGTTACTGACGATGCTGGAAGCACGGTCAGCCTGACCACAAAGGTCTATTCCTGCAAGCAATCGAAGAACGAGCAAGAATATGATAAAGCAATCTGAATATCGCAAATATATATGAAGTATTGATAATGGTGGGGATCCGGAAGCGGTCTTGGTCTGGTCGTTGGACAGAAACAAAGTACACGAAGTTGCAATGGCTAACTTTTAACTAAACAAATCCCAAGGAAAAAGCTACTAGATGGATCTACTTATATAGGAGCAAGGGGTGGTGGCCAAGGAGGTGGGAGGACGTCCCAAGGCAGCCTAAAACTAACCCTAGGTCGTACAAGGCTCATGGGCCCAAGTGGAGGTGATGCAACACCTTTGGGCTTGTAGTTTGACTCGGATTCTGCTGTAACGTCAGATTGTTTCGTCCGTAACTCAACGCTCCGGACGAATTTGAAGGTGAATCCAATTGGTTTGGGAAGAGCACGAAATCTAGTTTCCAACAAAAAAAGAATCATCCCATTCGGAGTCCGTATGAAAAAGTTGTTGGCGTTTTGAGTTAGGTATGTCTGTGCAGTCCGAATCTAAATCCAGAACGTGAGAGACTTGGACTCTATCTTCTCTTGGCCCAAAAGTGACGTGAGAGGACTTTTTGAACACAACCTAAACTTCTCATTTTCCCTTATCTTCATATGTGGATTGCACAAATGTCCCATACACCTGCAATTAGACAAAACATAAAAGTGTGTGAAGTATTTTTGTTCTAGATAATATAAATAGATTATTAAATAGTTTGCATTAGAAATCACCTGACAAATATGCATGTATGCAATATTTTTGGTCATATCCAAGGTAGTCATGTCCTCATCATCACATTTTCATGGAAGCAATTCTTGAGTCAATGAAAATAGTTTCATATTGGTTTGGAAGCAAAATATATTAGCACACAGTACAAAAATCATGCTAAATCAAACCAAATTTCCGTCACAGCGGAAGAAAGGAAAATCTATTAATACGCTAGATGCAAATGGCACCTAAAGTGGATGCATACTTCTCGTATGGTGGATGCAGTCGTTACTGTAAATAAGGTGGATGCATCAAGTGGTTCGAAAACCATGTTCGCCATGCATCCACCATGTCAATGCCCACGATGGTGCTGCTTCCAATAACAAAAATTATATAATCCAAAATATTATGCCTTTTTTGATGCATCAGTTACGCCATTCCATTTTCTCTTAGTTTATTTCTGGGCTATCAGACTGCTTCACGGGAGCAGTTATGAGGATGCACGTAATTAGTGCAGGGACCAACTAATTCTATGTGGGCTCTGGCACACAATCGAACGACTCCCATCCATCTAATCCAATGATTGTACACTAGTCTGATAAGAAGCATGGGATCAGTAGTCTGATCTCTAGTGGTCTTCATGAATGAATTACAGTTAACAAGGGATGTCGTCCGTCTCACATCCTTGACTCGCATACTAGTAAAACGCGGGCCAAACATAGTAAATGAATTAAATTATTTATCATATGCATGCATGTGGCTGCGCTAATTAAAGAATGATGTAACCGGATCAAAAAAAATGATGTAACCGATTAGTAAACAGGGTGCGCTCCATAGGTCGGACGTAGAATAAGCACAATGCGCTCGGGCTCACTTTAGCACACCTAAATTGCACAGATTGCACTCAGGTGAGGAATAGTTATTCCTCACCCCAGCCGAAGCACACGCCCCCACCCACACGGCAGACGCCACCAGCACCGTGGAGGCTTTGTGCAGTAATCTACAGTGGCTGCGAGGTAATATTACAGCATTGAGCGCGAGGAGGCATAACCACCCCCGATTGGAACGTAGTTGACCGCGACGAGGAGGACGCAACATCAACGGGGGTGAGGCACCGACGACCGTCACCTTGATTGCGGCCAAGATGGGGGCGAGACGCCGGCCACTCGTTCGCTTCTCCTCCAACCGGTGATCGAGGTGGATGATTCCAGGTGCGGGCACTAGGATCTCTGCTGTTGGATCGAGGTGCGGGAGATTAAACTCAGTCTCTAACCTCCCGATCGAGACTCAGACTCTGCTGTTGTATCATGTTGGATCTTGTTCGGGGATGAGACCGAGGTTCGAGTTCGATCCTGGCCGAGGGGGTGAGACGCATGCTCTCTAGCCTCCCGCAGGTTCCACTCATTCGATCCTGCTGTCGGCCATCCTCCAAGCGGCGTTGGGCATCAAGTTCGGCTTCAACACCCGCACCATCCAGGTCACCTCCTATGTCCCCTCTTGCTTCTTATTCTAATGGATGGATGCTTCCTATTAATTGGTGGTTCCTTCCAGCATTACTTGGATCTCTACTGTTTACTAGTTCCAGGACGGGGCCTGGCTAAATTATGCAAGTGACAGGGCTAATTGACTAGTTCAATTAAATCACCAGTATTTAATCCACTGAGGAAAGTAACTATTTCAAGTTCTAGGTTGGTTAAAATTCGGAAGTGATTGGTCCTAATTGGTAGTGGTCAATAAGACTAATTAAGTAGTTCGAGTGCACTAATGAACTAGTTAAGTTCAGGTCAGATTCTGAATTAACTACTACTGAATACATTACAATAGGGCTAGAGTTCAGTTCGTGTTTTGCTCAATAACTCTAATGACAATCCGTGTTGTAAATGCATTTGTTATTGAAAAATCATATGCTCCATTGTGCTACACCAGTAGCATTTTGCTAACCTTGGTCTGAATTGCCATGAACAAAACCAGATACACTATTGCGAGCCAACTGCCCCCATCAAATTCGTCCAAGGTCATCCTGTCTCCTCTCAGATCTCGTTGGTCTCTCCATTCTTGGTGCCTGATTAAGCACAAGGTATTGTTGTTCATTCCTTGTTGGATAGTCATTGATATGCGTTGAGCTGAGTCCAAGTTAATGTAAAGCTCACGCTTTCTATACCGAGCTTTGTTGCCGCCATCTAATCTTATCTATCTTACAAAGTAGTTAAGCATTATGTTGTTTCTTTTGCGTATGCATGTGCAGATTATTAATAGACACCATCGCTCTGACGGGATATATGGTATTGTTGGTTCGAGCGCGTCTCTCGGTCTTTGGTTCAGTGTCATCTATGACACCATCGCTCGGCCGGGCTATCTGGTGCGAGGAAGCGCCATCGGAGAACCCAGTCCGCACGAGTAGCCATGGAGGCGGCTGGCGGGAGTGATCGTCTGAGCAAGGTGGATCCAGCATCCCGGTGTAGAGGCGCCTCAGCGGAGCACCCTGACCCACGTAAGGTCACGGTGGAATCATCTCGTCTGGGGAAGCAATCATGGTTCTGATTGTTCATATTGATTTTGATAGCAGGGGAATTCACTTTGTACATGAGGGAAATTGAGAAGACACTGAATCATCTTTACATGTTCGGTCACAATAAAACTCTATTCTGAATTGACTTCTGATTTCAAATGCCCTGCAGGATGCAGCAGAAGACATCCTGCAAGAATACCAAAAAGGCTGCAGTCGAGAGACAAAGCTGGGAACATAGGATGTCCGGATGCTGACGTAGAGGCTTCTCACTCTGTCCATTTCTGTTGTCTAGTTCCTTCAGCTGTTTATGTCAGAAGTGGCATGTGATCTTCTGTGAGCATATGCCTTTTAATTGGTTAAGAAAATTGTACTAAGCATAAAACTAAGTTTGTTTCTGAATTGTGACTATTGATGAGCTCCATGATCTATGATAAAGTATTGCCAGAAGATGGTTGTAATCTTGGTAGAAAGAATGGTATCCTGATATCTGAAGTGCACCGGTGAGATGAGAAATTTTGTACATTTTGTATGACATTCACTGGTCCTATGTTTTTTATTTAGATGTAAATGTCTTCAGTACAGATGTGACTTGAACTTGGATAGCTAGCAATGGAACATTATGAGTACAAGTAACTTGGAACCTTGCAGTTCATGAAGTACATCTCTAACTTAAATGTCAGAATTTGGTTAGTTACTACTCCCTCCGTCCCATAATATATGAGCGTTTTTGACACATTATATATGGGACAGAGGGAGTATTTATGAAATCTATGTTATACATTGTATATGGAGCAGGAATCTTTGTTTTCCATGTAAGCTAAGGCGTGTCCATGGCGGTCTGGGCATGACCAGGCCACGGACTGGTGTGCAACTCCTCATCGTACCTCTCATCCCGACAATGAGCGGCCCTTGTTGGTCAGTACTACTAAATGCAAATAACAGGACATAGGAGTGTTCTCTAGAGGCGGATAATGCATGTGTTGTGTTTGTTGATCTTTCTTTTATTTGCTGAAATTTTTATTAGCAACTGAGATGTAACCAAGATGTAGGGCATGGTGAGGATGTGTATTCTACTACTATGTGATTTGTTCAAAATTATCTCAATGGAATGTTTGACAATGTGATTCATTTTAAAGTTCAGTAACTGAATTAGTCTCTTTCCTTTATCTTGATGGTGGGTTCATGTGAGAGGGGAGTATGAGTTGGGACTTGAAATCAGTACGCATGCTACAGGAGTCATTTTTGGTGCCAATGAATTTTTTTTAATTGGAATTGGACATCAATGGTACTGATAGATCCATCCATAACGGACTTTGCTAATTCAAGAAATGTATTCGCAAGAGACAATGACAAAGACATATAAATCAAAGATTTGTAAATTCAAATATCAGTTGAAAAAGAGAAAATACAATGTCATTGATGTAGCAGAGCCATAACAATTCTGACATGAACAAATGAATAAATTCAGTGGTAATTAAGCAGCAACCATAACAAGATTTTTTTTTTCTTATTCTACTTAATCTTCTTGTAGTAGCAGTGGCAATGGATCTTTTCTTTTTGCTGGGCTGTAGTACACATGCTGAAGGGGAGCCTTGGCGCAGTGGTAAAGCTACTGCCTTGTGACCATGAGGTCATGGGTTCAAGTCCTGGAAACAGCCTCTTACAGAAATGTAGGGAAAGGCTGTGTACTATAGACCCAAAGTGGTCGGACCCTTCCCTGGACCCTGCGCAAGCGGGAGCTACATGCACCAGGTTGCCCTTTTTTTTGTAGTACACATGCTCTTCCGCACCTCCAGGATTGATGTTTGTAGAGAGGAAGAAGATTGTGACATGTCCTGGGCATTCGAGTTGATGGAAGCTAGGCCAAATCGCACTACATTTTTAGCACTAGCTAATGCCCTCTCTTCTGTGTTGGATTCAAATGCTGCAAATTCAATGAGTGGGCATAACAAGTTAGACATGCAATGAACAAGAAAATTATTTAGTTCCTGAGCAAATTTCAAAAAGAAATCAAGGTGAGATGCCAACAGATATGTGAAAGCATAAATGTGTTTTCATGTAGTAATGTTGTTGCAGTCTTACGCTAGAATCTAAATGCCTATGAGATGTGTGATTACAGTAGCATTCCCTAATTAACCTGTAATTTGCCTTTCGATCAGTACAAACCAAAAATGGTATGCCATGGTACTAGTATTATAGTCAATTGGGCCAGAAACTTTCCCTACAAACCCGTAAAAGGTGAAGGTTTAAAAAAATCAAAACAAAAAACCTCGCTCCTTGATATAAAAAGAGTGGGGCTCAGCTTCCTCTTCTCCATTTTGTGATTTGTTGAGTAGGCCTATATAGCCTTACCAGACCATTATGAGAACAATCATTGATTTATTTAGTAACATTCTGCACTGTAAAATTAGCATTGTACTTTCTCCAACCGAAGGAAGCGGTAAACCAAACATAGAAAAAAGTAACAGAAGTATGTAAATTATCAAAATGAGCAAATTGTACAAGAAAAGGAACATTATACTTCTGATTTTTCTATTCCTTGAATAAAGATAAACCTCTAAGATTATGTGCATAAAAGCTTAACCTGATAATTTACATCTGTGACAAAATTTGTACAAAACGTCTTATATTTTGGTACCGAGGTAGTAATTTGTAGCTGGGAATTCAGTCAGTAATGAAGGTTATGCATGCCAACAGTCAAGATTAGAACAAGCTAGTAGTAATCAGAAACAAACCATGACAAGAAGACACAAGTCAATAAAGATTCAACCTGGGGGCGAAAACTCTAAATCTTTTCAGTCTCCTAATTGTTTTTTAAAGATTGTGACATGTCCTGGGCATTCGAGTTGATGGAAGCTAGGCCAAATCGCACTACATTTTTAGCACTAGCTAATGCCCTCTCTTCTGTGTTGGATTCAAATGCTGCAAATTCAATGAGTGGGCATAACAAGTTAGACATGCAATGAACAAGAAAATTATTTAGTTCCTGAGCAAATTTCAAAAAGAAATCAAGGTGAGATGCCAACAGATATGTGAAAGCATAAATGTGTTTTCATGTAGTAATGTTGTTGCAGTCTTACGCTAGAATCTAAATGCCTATGAGATGTGTGATTACAGTAGCATTCCCTAATTAACCTGTAATTTGCCTTTCGATCAGTACAAACCAAAAATGGTATGCCATGGTACTAGTATTATAGTCAATTGGGCCAGAAACTTTCCCTACAAACCCGTAAAGGTGAAGGTTTAAAAAAATCAAAACAAAAAACCTCGCTCCTTGATATAAAAAGAGTGGGGCTCAGCTTCCTCTTCTCCATTTTGTGATTTGTTGAGTAGGCCTATATAGCCTTACCAGACCATTATGAGAACAATCATTGATTTATTTAGTAACATTCTGCACTGTAAAATTAGCATTGTACTTTCTCCAACCGAAGGAAGCGGTAAACCAAACATAGAAAAAAGTAACAGAAGTATGTAAATTATCAAAATGAGCAAATTGTACAAGAAAAGGAACATTATACTTCTGATTTTTCTATTCCTTGAATAAAGATAAACCTCTAAGATTATGTGCATAAAAGCTTAACCTGATAATTTACATCTGTGACAAAATTTGTACAAAACGTCTTATATTTTGGTACCGAGGTAGTAATTTGTAGCTGGGAATTCAGTCAGTAATGAAGGTTATGCATGCCAACAGTCAAGATTAGAACAAGCTAGTAGTAATCAGAAACAAACCATGACAAGAAGACACAAGTCAATAAAGATTCAACCTGGGGGCGAAAACTCTAAATCTTTTCAGTCTCCTAATTGTTTTTTAAAGGCAGACTCCTAATTGTAGAGTTTCAGATGGTAGCATGTGCGGCAGTTAACATGGAGCAGAAACAGATAAAGTGAAGAATATAGACAGCAAGAAAAGAAACAATTTTTTGTACCACCACACTAGTCAGTGTAATTTTAAGCTCGCTCGTCTGGCTACAAGAAACCAAACGTAACTAACTCTGTAACTTTAAAACATCAAAATTAAAGTGGCTAGAAAAACAGGAATCGACATCTCACAACCAAAATAAAAGGAAGCTATCTGAGGTTGGCATGACGAAAGGAAGCTAACCTGTAGGAACGCCCAAAAATTGCCATGATGACAGAACCCCAGGCAGATGGGTGTCGTCTTAAGTTACAAGCAATTCAGAATTTTAGAATTCAGAGGCAAGCGCAGTAAGTTACTGCAATTCAGCATCAGTGTCGCTGAGGTTGGCGTGCGGCCACTCCACGGACACTGAGAGGTATGGTCTGTGTGACAGCGTGGACGCCCAAGGCAGCAGAGCAGTACACCGATTCTAAACGGCGCGACGGAGGCACCCATCAGCGCTGGCGACGCCCTGCACCCGAGCTCTGCCGCGACCACCAATCCTACCCTGCCGACACCTTTGCAAAAACAAACACCGTTAGACTGAGGCGGATAGGGTCGGGGTTGCAGCTGCAGTACTTACAGTCGCGGGGAGCCTGAGCGGAGGAGAGGAAGGGGGTTTTCCATATCCTCCATCCTCCAATGACGACGGCCGGGACTGGGTTCGGTCCTCGCCGTCGGAGTATCACACCCACGGCTCACAACCAGGAGACGGTTTGAGTCGCCGGAACTGAACCGGCAAAATTCTGGCTCAGTCCACGGGGTGGAGGAAGTGGGGTAGCTTTTTTTCTTTTGAGGATATAGAAGTGGGGTAGCTTTTTTTTTTTGAAGTGGGCTAGCTTTGAGTCAACGTAGAAAGGTAATATTACTTCCATATACCATCGTAATTTTACAGTGTGAAACTGGTGGGCAGAACGGTGGCCTGGTTGGACGCAACCTAAGGCTTCGGCTCGGTCGTTTGGCCAGGGTGAAGAATTACTTATTCTTCACCCTGTTTTAGTAATAGAGTTTTATAAGTTATATATATATTCATCACCTCGGGGTGCAGAATAAGTTATTCTTCATCCGAGATAATCTTACGATCATTTCATAAGTAAATTACATTTGAAATACAAATAGTTACATTCATATTGATTTACTGCATAAAATTTGGCATAACAAAAAAATATAGGTCAAAAATTATATTTTATGTACATTTTACATTATGTTTTTACATTTTTAATTTTACGTAATATAAAATATTTTTTACGATGATTATATGTTTTCTTATGTTATCTTTTTATGTCTAAAATAAGACAAAATTTACGAATGTAAAATTACGGTGCATAGATGTTAAAATATAGGTGGATAAAGAATAACTATTTTCCACCC
>NC_041380.1:106251132-106261877 GCF_002162155.2 Triticum dicoccoides | reverse complement strand
GGGGGGGTCTTACTGCATACATGGTAAAAGAAAATAAGTATATATGCATAGATTTCAGGTATGGACGTGCTTACCATTTCTTTTAAGAAAAAAATGACTATGTTACAAGTAAAATGGGTGTGCTTAGTAGGGGATCTTGCTGCCGCACACAAACAATGACTACTGGTATGTTTGTTTGCCTAAAGAAATATAAATATATTTTTACTTCGGTTTATTCGGTAAAACTTTTGGTTTTTCAGTATATGCCATAAAAACCATAATTCAAAAAGGTATGGAAAGTTCATAACATTCTTATACCAGAAACCATAAAAACCCTAAAATTGGTCCAGTTCGGTTTATTTTTTCTATCTGTAGGCCGGCCCATTCTATCATTCGCTGAAAGATGCCCCTTAGCGCAACCCAAGCGAGAGCGAACGAATCATTCGCTCAAAGATCTTACCGCGACCCAAGCGCGTTCTATGCCCATGGGCCTCACTTAAAACAAATTCACGCTAAACAAGAAAAAAGCCTTAAAGGCACACCATTGTTGGGAAATTCTATGTGCCGCTCGCAACGTCAAACTGCCGGCGCTTTGCACAGCCGGCCCGTTTTAACCGTTCCAACGCTCCCGGTTTTGGGAACCTTCTAGAGGTTCCCAGCTGTTTTTTTTCTGGTTTTGGGAAACTTCTAGAAGGTTCCTTGAATTGGTTTTTTCTTTATTCTGTTTTTTCTTTTTTCTTTTCTTTTTCTCTCACTTTCCTTTTCTGTTTTTTCATTTGTTTCTATTTTCATAATGTTCACGGTTTAACGAAAAATGTTCATAATTTTATAATTTTGTTCATGAATTTGAAATTTGTTCGTGTTCCAAATTTGTTTTACAATTCAAAAATGTTCATGCTTTTCAAAATTTATTTGCAGATTCAAAAAATGTTCACAGTTTTATATTTTTGTTCGCCTATTTGAACTTTATTCATGTTTTAAAATTTGTTCACAATTAGAAAAAAATTGCGGTTTGAAAATTTGTTCAGAATTTGAAAAATGTTCACAACATTAAAAAAAATTCCACGAATTTGAATTTTGTTCATGTTTCAAAATTTGTTCACAATTTGAAAAATGTTTGCAGTTTTAAAATTTGTTCACAGATTTGAAAAATGTTCGCCGTTTTATAATTTTGTTCAGAATTTGAAATGTATTCATGTTTCAAAATTTGTTCATAATTCGAAAAATGTTTATGGTTTCAAAATTTGTTCATAACTCGAAAAATATTCACAATTTTTGTTCACAAGTTTGAAATTTGTCCATGTTTTAAAATTTGTTCACAATTTGAAAAATGCGTGGTTTCAAAATTTATTCACATTTCAAAAAATGTTCATGGTTTCATAATTTTTTTACCTTTACAAATTTTGTTCTAGGATTACAAAATTGTTCCCATATCAAAACATTGTTCATGATTTTCGAAAATGTGGCAATTTTTGAAAAAAAATTGTTCACGGTATTCAAAAGTAGTTGCATTTCACAAAACATTCAGGTTATTTTTTGAAAAATGCGTTTGAAATTTTGAAGAAAAAAAATCAGATTTGCGCGCGGCAGATTGTTCTTAAAGGTTTGTGCTGTATTTTGAGCATTTCGAACCCGCTTGGCGCTTTTATTTTTGTGCTACAGTTCTTGATCGGGGCTTTATTTTCGAGCTACAGGTCTCAATTGGGCCGGCGCAGGCGTAGACCCCCTGTGCGTGTGAGGGACAGCCTGCCGCAGGGAGCGGCAGGTAGGAGCTCCCACCGTTGTGTCCCATTAAAAAGGCTAAAAAGGAGTATTGCCAGCCTTAAA
Organism: Triticum dicoccoides; assembly: GCF_002162155.2. Taxonomy (NCBI): domain Eukaryota; kingdom Viridiplantae; phylum Streptophyta; class Magnoliopsida; order Poales; family Poaceae; genus Triticum; species Triticum dicoccoides. Next base: position 106,260,071 of record NC_041380.1, on the reverse strand, counting down.
AAAGAGACTATGAAAAAAAAAGGAAAAAGGCCATCCGACATGTAACAAAAAATTGCCATGATCAAGCTTTCTCACACATGGATGTATATAAAAACGGAAAAGCTTACCTTCTGCCGGCCGATCGCGCGCCCCCGTCCGCTGGCTCCGTGTCCGTCGGATCGTCTTTTGATCAGACGGATGAGAGCACTCGCATCCACGCACGCGTTCCTGCAGCTCAGTTGTGTATGCGTTTTGTTTCAAAAACGGTTTTCGCAACTGACCGCGTGTTTCAAAGCGAGGAGTGGTGGTTAGATCCAGCAGTCGGGAGGCAGGGTGCCATGCGGCTGGGACGGAGGCGGCGGGTGCGTGGTCGAGGGCGGCTAGGCGACCGCGTCAGACTAGCTGCGCTAGCAACAACGACGCGACTCGCTGGCGTCTACACAAGCAGGTACGCATCCTTTCCCCACTAGATCCACATATTTTCCTCCATTCCTATAGGGGCAACATCAAGGGATGCGGTGGTAGGGACGGTGACGGGTTGGTGCCCCCGTTGTGGTGGTGGGCGGTAATGGTGGTGCCTCATCGCGGTGGCGTTTTTTTTGTGCTCTGCCATGTTTTGTCGTTGTGCTCCCAGCTGCGGGGGTGGTGCTCCGCGGTTGTTGTAGGAGGAGAGGGTTGTAGTTTGTACTAGGGGGAGGAGGTCGCCGGTGTAGTAGGAAGAGGTGTTCCCTGGTGTAGTTGGAGACGAGGTGGTCGCCTGCGCAGTAGGAAGCTCATAACATTTGCTGGGTGTGGCTCTCACTAAACTTCTTGTGTCCATAAGCCTCTTGATAAATCCAAATTATTCAATTATTTTATCAAAATTCTAGATACTTGATACATAATTTCAAATCAGACATATGGTTTTGAAATATTTATAACATTCTGGTACTCTAACAAAACCCTTGTTGGTTGTATCTTATATACATCCTGTTTGAAATCTCTTTCAAAAAAGTTTTGTTACTCATCTGTTATATATCAATAACACTCACCATTGTAATCCATTAATACTTTTAGTATTGCTACTAACAAGAAGATTTGACAAAATCAATTCTTCCATTCCTACCAAACTCTTTTGTAATACTTTTCTTTCAGGATCATTATCCGTGAACAATCAAAGATCCATTTATACACCCTTCTGAAGGTTTCTCCAAGTTCAAAACTTGTTCCTTGCACATGGATTTCACTTTGGATTTAAATGGTTTGAGTAATACCTATCTTAGCTGGGCACCATCACTGCTTCCTTGTAGTTCGCTGGTTTAATCTTCTTCTAAGATAAATATTCAGTAGATTTAACAATCTTCCTGAACTTTGCATTTTGTTACAGTCTTAACTGAAGCTCCACATCTAATGTAGAAGTTTCTTTGCTTAGTTTTATAACAAAAATATTTTAGAACATTTCTGGTTAAGTCTTGTTACAATTTTAAGCAAGAGATTAATTATCCAATAAGCTTTATTATTCCCCCACTTTCTCTTTTAACAACAAAACCTTTTCTCAAAAAAATCATTTTCTCACAAACTTTTTCCCTTTGATCTTTGTGAGAGGAACACAAAACTTACAATCAACAATTTGTCTGAAATATTCTATAACCCCTTATAGTTTTATCACACATTTAGATTGTGCATTTGTTTAGTGAATATTATGACTTTTCATCTATAAATCCCCAAAAATAATAACAAGAGCATATCGGTAATAATAATTCCACAATTATTCAATTACTCGCTAAACTTATGACTTAGATATATTTCTTCATTAAAGAAGAATCCTTATGTAACTAAATCATATTTACTCATAACATTGATGAAGTATAAAAATTCATCGCGCCCTGTTATATCCATCGGACTTCATACATCTCAATGTATTTAGTCAATTTAAAAGACTTGTATACCTTCATATCTATGAAGATCAATTATCCGATATTACTAAGCAGTGTCACATGCAAGTGGTTTTATCAGTCTTCAAGACGTTTAGCTTTAATGTTATAGACCCCAAAATTCAAGATTCATCATGAATAAACCATCACATAGGTTTAATCAAAACATATTCTCATAATAATCCGAATAACTATCATTTAAAACTTATAAGAATATCCATCAAATAACCCATAGCATAATGCATTACATAACTCCGAAGCAAAATAACTATTATTTCAGTTCTAACATAAATTTTGAAGATAAACTAAAGACATAATTTTGACAGTCTCTGAGCAGTGATCCCATCACCATTTCCTGACTTGTATCACGACTTCATTTCTACTCTCCTTATGAGCTCTCTGTAGTCCCTATATCGATTTGCAAAACAAGAGCAACCGATCAGTATCAAATACTCATGATATACATAAATTTTACAAGTGGAATAACATTAGCTTTGTATAATGATTATACCTTTACCGGAAGGACCGTTCTTCTTATCCGCCAAGTACTTCTCGCAGTCACACTTCCAGTGTCCTTTCTGCTTGCAGTAGAAATATTCAGTCTCTTTAGAGGCTCTGCCCATGTTTTTCTTCTGAGACTCTGTCTTACCGGCTTCAGTAGGTTTCTTCTTCTTGGACTTGCCCTTCTTCTTGAAACTAGTGGTGTTGTTGACCATCAACACTCTTTTTTTCTTCTGCATTCTAGCTTCCACAATTGTGAGCATCTGCATTCCAACTTTCGTAGTTGTGAGCATAGCAAACAACTCGTTTGCACTTTTCTCCATTCCATTCATGTTGTAATTCATGATAAAGCCATCGTAAGATGGGGAAGTGAAGCAAGCACAATATATGTACCAAGTTTTGGAGGAATTCCAAATTCCAGAGAAGCCAACCTATCAACATAGCCAACAAGTTTTATTATATGCTCACTCATTGAGGAACCCTCTTTCATATTGCATTCAATCAAGGCCTTGGTTAATTCAAAACGTTTGGTCCTTGCCTATTTCTTGTACAGAACTTCCAGTGGCCCAATTATAAATTGAGTAGTAGATTGTTCAAAACTTATGTAGTTCAGGATGCATGCAAGTCAACATGAGGCACTGGACTGAATCATAGTCATCACTACGAGCAGTGTAAGCAGCAACTTCTTCTGGTGTTGCATCCTTTTCGGGAGCATCACCCGGGGGCTGATCCAGCACATACTCCTTCTTAGCACTCCTGAGTATAAATCTCAGGTTTTGGATCCATTTCGCATAGTTTCCACCATTAGCATCCAACTTTTCTTTCTCTAACATAGGGGCTAAGTTGAACATATTGCAAGCCAATGATCTACAATGATAGACACAAAACTCATTTAGACATTTATTTATAATTAATGTTGCACTAGTGTTTAAACAAATTTTAATATAAAGTGCACTCCCGCTCAAATCAATATCTCTCATAATTGAAAGTGAGTGATTCAAGATCCTGATCTTATTCACAACCATGGGTGGTAGCATCTCATATGATGTGAATTTCAACCGGTAGGCAATCTTTTGCCAATCATATCTCCATATGACTCATGTTCATATTTCGATGCTCTGTGCTCCAAGCTCAGAACTTTTCTGCTAGAACTTCAAGGCAACCGAGTGTTTCCACTGTGAAGTCCTACCTCACCCACCTTACAATTCACTTCTCGTTTGTACTCAGGGTAGCATGTAGTACTCCGAAAGGCCACATGTTATAGACGGTTGCAACACTGGTAAGAGCACCCTCTAACTTGATATTTACTTTGAGAGATCACCCTAATAATTGACTACTACGCAATCAAAGTGTGCAAACAACAAAGGGATAAACATCTCAGGACATTCATAAAAGCATGATATGGTATAGTCCTGGGCGCCGGGAATTTTCCGTGATCATCTTCAATATCAAGTTGAAGCGTCATGACGGCCAATATTTCGTTGTCGTGGCAACCTTTTCAAAAACGTTGTTGTGGCGGCAATTTAAGAAAACGTTGTTATGGCTATCATTTCAGAAAACATTATCGTGGCACCAAATTCAGAAATTCCGCCGTGGCACGAAACTATAGCTCATTGTCTCGCACCAAGTACACCTTTCTCCATGTCGGGGTCCTTCGTGTACGGTTTTCATCGTCACCTGTTGTGACACCCCCGATTCAATCAGACACTAATCATACACGCAAACATGTACAATCAAGATCAGGAACTCACTGGGAGATATCAGAACAAAACTCTAAAAATAAAATAAGTCATACAAGCATCATATTACAAGCCAGGGGCCTCGTGGACTCGAATACAAGAGCTCGATCATAGATGAGTCAGCGGAAGCAACAATATCTGAGTACAGACATAAGTTAAACAAGTTTCCATAGATGGCTAGCACAAATTGGGGTACAGATCGAAAGAGGCGCATGCCTCCTGCCTGGGATCCTCCTAAACTACTCCTGATCATCGGCGGCGGGCTACATGTCGTAGTAGGCACCTCCAGTGTAGTGGGAGTCGTCGTAGACGGTGGCGTCTGGCTCCTGGGCTCCAGCATCTGGTTGTGACAACCAGGTATAGAAAGGGGGAAAAGGGGGAGCAAAGCAACCGTGAGTAATCATCCAAAGTACTCGCAAACAAGGAACTACACTACATATGCATTGGTATCAATGAAAGCGGTAGTATATGTGGACTGAACTGCAGAATGCCAGAATAAGAGGGGGATAGCTAGTCCTATCGAAGACTACGCTTCTGGCAGCCTCCATCTTGAAGCAGTAGAAGAGAGTAGATGGTAAGTTAACCAAGTATCATCGGATAGCATAATCCTACCCGGCGATCCTCCCATCGTCGCCCTGTGAGAGAGCGATCACCGGGTTGTATCTGGCACTTGAAAGGATGTGTTTTATTAAGTATCCGGTTCTAGTTGTCATAAGGTCAAGGTACAACTTCGGGTCGTCCTTTTATCGAGGCACACGGCTATTCGAATAGATAAACTTCCCTGCAGGGGTGCACCATATAACCCAACATGCTCGATCCCCTTTGCCCGGACACACTTTCCTGGGTCATGCCCGGCCTCGAAAGATTAACACGTCGCAGCTCTACCTAGGCACAACAGAGAGGTCAGCATGCCGGTCTAAATCCTAAGCGCGCAGGGGTCTGGGCCCATCGCCCATTGCACACCTGCATGTTGCGTGGGCGGCCGGAAGCAGACCTAGCCTCCCTAATACAAGAGCAGGCATTCCAGTCACATCCGGCGCGCGCCGCTCAGTCGCTAACATCAAGAAGGCTTCAGCTGATACCACGACGTCGATTACCCATAATTGTTCCCGCATAGTTGGTTAGTGCGTATAGACCAGTGGCCAGACTCAGATCAAATACCAAGATCTCGTTAAGCATGTTATTTTGAAGTAATCACAGACGCCGACCAGGGCCAGGCCCACCTCTCTCCTAGGTGGTCTCAACCTGCCCTGTCGCTCCGCCACAAAGATCCACTCAGAGGGTCGTCGGGATTAACGTCATTTCGGTCCCAATTCGTAAATCACTCGCGGGTACTCTACGAGCCGACCCGACTTTAGTCACCACATGTATCACATAACATATATATAAGTATATACCCGTGATCACCTCCCGAGTGATCATAGCCCGGTAGTATAGCATGGCAGACGCACAAGAATGTAGGGCCACTGATGGAATACTAGCATCCTATACTAAGCAATTAGGATTGCAGGTAAAGGTAACAACAGTAGTAGCAAAGACAGGCTATGCATCAGGATAGGATTAATGGAAAGCAGTAACATGCTACACTACTCTAATGCAGGTAGTAGAGAGAAGAATAGGCGATATCTGGTGATCAAGGGGGGGGGGGGCTTGCCTGGTTGCTCCGGCAAGGAGGGGTCGTCAACAACATAGTCGACCGGGGCACCAGCAGCGGCGTCAGTCTCGTAGTCTACCGGAGAAAAGAGGGGGAAGAAACAATGAATACAATGCAAACAGATGCATATCGATGCATGACATGACAAGTAACGGTGTCAGGCCTGCCATAACGCAGTAGGAGGTGATACCAACGAAGGGGGGAAACAACCGGGAAAGTATCCCCAGTGTTTCACGTTTTCGGACAGATGAACCGGAGGGGGAAGTTGTGTGTTTGCTATGCTAGGGATGTGTCGCGGACGAACGGGGTGCATATTCAGATTTGTCTCGTCATTGTGAGCAACTTTCATGTACAAAGTTTTTCCATCTGAGCTACGGTTTATTTTATATTAATTTAGAAAGGATTTTTATCTTTTTTCTAGAATTAACAGAATTAATTTAATTAGAAAAGGTAATTATGACATCAACATGATGTCAGCATAACGTCAGCAGTCAACATTGACCGTTGACTTGGTCAACCTAACAGGTGGGGTCCGCCATTGACTGATTAACAAACTAACAGTTAATTAGTTTAATTAATCACAATTAATTAAGTTAATTAATTTAGTTTTTTTATTTACTTTTTATTTTATTTTTTAAACGTTCTGGGGCATGGGGCCCTTTGTCATAGGCCCAGAGGGGTCTATCGGGTTCAGGCGCTAGCGGGCGCGCGGGTGTAGGCAGGTGCGGGCGAAGCCGCCGCCTGCCCGGTAGCGAGGCGAGGCCGGAGCGGGAGCTGAGCAGGCGCAATCGACATAGCCGGCCGACGTGGGCGCTGCCGTTGACATGGTCTGGACCGTGGACGCGGGCGGCGGATGACGTGGCGCAACGAAGCAGCGGCGCACGGGGCAGAGCGGCGGAGGCGGAACCACACGACGCGATGGAGCAACAACGCATAGGGAAGAGCGGCGGTGGCGGGAGCGAGGTGGCTGATGTCTACTACACAACCTTCTTCTTGTAAATATTGTTGGGCCTCCAAGTGCAGAGGTTTGTAGGACAGTAGCAAATTTCCCTCAAGTGGATGACCTAAGGTTTGCCAATCTGTGGGAGGCGTAGGATGAAGATGGTCTCTCTCAAGCAACCCTGCAACCAAATAACAAAGAGTCTCTTGTGTCCCCAACACACCCAATACAATGGTAAATTGCATAGGTGCACTAGTTCGGTGAAGAGATGGTGATACAAGTGCAATATGGATGGTAGATATAGGTTTTTGTAATCTGAAAATATAAAAACAGCAAGGTAGCAAGTGGTAAAAGTGAGCATAAACGGTATTGCAATGCTAGGAAACAAGGCCTAGGGTTCATACTTTCGCTAGTGCAAGTTCTCTCAACAATAATAACATAATTGGATCATATAACTATCCTCAACATGCAACAAAGAGTCACTCCAAAGTCACTAATAGCAGAGAACAAACAAAGAGATTATGGTAGGGTATGAAACCACCTCAAAGTTATCCTTTCTGATCGATCTATTCAAGAGTCCGTAGTAAAATAACATGAAGCTATTCTTTCCGTTCAATCTATCATAGAGTTCATACTAGAATAACACCCTAAGACACAAATCAACCAAAACCCTAATGTCACCTAGATATTCCAATGTCACCTCAAGTATCCGTGGGTATGATTATACAATATGCATCACACAATCTCAGATTCATCTATTCAACCAACACAAAGAACTTCAAAGAGTGCCCCAAAGTTTCTATCGGAGAGTCAAGATGAAAACGTGTGCCAACCCCTATGCATAAGTTTACGAGGTCACGGAACTCGCAAGTTGATCACCAAAACATACATCTAGTGGATCACATGATATCCCGTTGTCACCATAGATAAGCACGCGTAAGACATACATCAAGTGTTCTCAAATCCTTAAAGACTCAATCCGATAAGATAACTTCAAAGGGAAAACTCAATTCATCACAAGAGAGTAGATGGGGAGAAACATCATAAGATCCAAATATAATAGCAAAGCTCGCGATACATCAAGATCGTGCCGCCTCAAGAACACGAGAGAGAGAGAGAGAGAGATCAAACATATAGCTACTGGTACATACCCTCAGCCCCGAGGGTGAACTACTCCCTCCTCGTCATGGAGAGCACCGTAATGATGAAGATGGCCATCGGAGAGGGATTCCCCTCCTCCGACAGGGTGCCAGAACGGGTGTAGATTGGTTTTCGGTGGCTATGGAGTCTTTTGGCGGCGGAACTCCCGATCTATTCTGCTCCTCGATGTTTTTAGGGTATATGGACATATATAGGCGAAAGAAGTCGGTAAGGGGAGCCACGAGAGGCCCATGAGGGTGGGGGCGCGCCCAGGGGGGCAGGCGCGCCTCCCTGCCTCGTGGCCACCTCGAAGCTTCCTTGACTTCAACTCCAAGTCTCCTAGATCATGTTCGTTCCAAAAATCACGCTCCCGAAGGTTTCATTCCGTTTGGACTCCGTTTGGACTCCGTTTGATATTCCTTTTCTGCGAAACACTGAAACAAGGGGAAAAACAGGAACTGGCACTGGGCTCTGGGTTAATAGGTTAGTCCCATAAATAATATAAAAGTGTAAAATAAAGCCCATAAACATCCAAAACAGATAATATAATAGCATGGAACAATCAAAAATTATAGATACGTTGGAGACGTATCAGTGGCGCGGCCTGGCACTGATGCGGGGTTGCACGAGAGGGCCGCCGGCGGCCAGTGTGTGGCCGGGGTGCTGGGACGACAGGCAGCGGGGCTCGGCAGCGGGCGCGCGGGGTGCAGGTCGGAGGCCGCAGCGGTCGTAGCAAGCAGTAGCAGCGCAGGGTGCGGGCGCGCACGCTTCAGCGTGGCCAGGAGCAGGGGGAGAAGGAGAGGCCTGGGCTTCACCGGCGGTCGTAGGGCAACGACAGTGGGCTCGGGGAGGCACCGGAGTAGCAGATCGACGGTGATGACCGGCGGGGCAGAGTAGGGGCATGAGGCCGATCCGGTGAGGTACGGGTCCCGAGCTCATGCTCGTGGTCAGAGAGGAGGTAGCAGACGATGGCAGTGCAGGCGAAGAGGAAGGAGGTCGGGAGGGGTGGCGCCGGCGAGGTGGCGTCACGGAGGAGGTCGGAGGCGCGGTGGGGCGGAGACAGGCGGCGTCAG
>NC_041380.1:106247699-106250792 GCF_002162155.2 Triticum dicoccoides | reverse complement strand
CGGTCTAGGGTTACACAGTGCGGGGGTAAGTGGTGGGAGGTGGGCCGGTCGACTAGGCTAAAGCCGAGTGAGGCCAGGGGGGCCTTTCCTTTTTATTTTGTTTGTTTTGTTTTCTTTTTCTTTTTCTTATTTTTCTTTTCCGTTTTCTTTTAGTTCCTAATTATTTTAGTTTTAATAAAATACCAAAGTGGCACCTAAATTGATGCTACAAATTATGTCACAACCACAAAAAGTTTCATCCAAAAATAATATAGTTTAGTATTTTACAAAATATAAAAGGCATTTAAATAATGGTTTTAGGTATTGATTTAATTAGTTTAGTACATTTAAACATTTTATAAAGACTTGGTTTCTCCATCAATATATCTTATGAATTATTTATCGCAATAAGAACATTTTAGTTTTGACTTTTGAAAACTTTAATTGTTTGACTTCTTTTTGAATTTGGATTTTGAATCAGTTTTGAACTAATGCGAGATTAGCAACAGTAACTGAGGTGACGTGGCATCATTAGCAGAGGTTTATTGTAGCTTAATTATCCAGGCGTCACAATTCTCCTCCACTATAAGAAATCTCGTCCCGAGATTTTAAGAGGTGGAGTTAGGGGGAAAGACTAGGTTACGAAATTCTAACAGATCATCTCGGTCTTTGTTGCTCTTCTAGAATAGGTCAATCCATTATATTGATGTCTCCATTGCTCTGTTTCCTTTCATCATGATGAAGTTGACATCCTTTCTTTGGAATCTCCGCCGTACTTACGAAAGGATAGGAGGGGAAAAACTCTATAAGGACGGATTCTAACAAGATTGAGCATCGGACGGTTAACTCATGGGAAGAAGCATAAGTATCTCTCGAATTGAAACTTAAGAAGATATCGAGAGCAAAGTAAGAAGGTATCATGAGAAGTTTCAAATGGATAGGCAATCGTTTGATGTCCGAAACAACGTGTGAAAGGGTCCATATCAACAAATTTAATATTTTGTTTGTTATCAGAATAGGTCACCAGGAAGGTGGCCTGTGAATTACATATGAGGCCATGAGCGAGGAATAACTTTGGAAACCGGGGGTGTACAGGAGAGTCAGGTTTCGATCATGTGGAACTGTGGGTTATGGGCGCACCATGTGGGTTAAAAGCAGGGAGGGCGTTGTCATCTTGCATGATCATGAGAGCAAGGCATGTCAGAGAAGAGACTGTCAGTATGTCGGCAACAATATCGGTACCAAGGGCGAGGGAAGAAGAGAACCATTTTCCTGCTCGTTGAACGAGGCGGACCAATAGGCAAAGTTATCGTCCATCGATGGTTACTGGAATGTCTTCAACAAAAGTAGCAGGGTCTTAATGACAGAAATGTACACCGAGGTGTTTACATAAGCAGGGAATTATTACCGCTTAGATCATATTGATCACAAGAAAGGTTAAACAAAACAATGGAAAGGAAAAGGTGTTTATCAGAGTAACAGAACAATGGAAAGGAAAATGTGTTTAAACACATATTTCAAGGCTATATCCTCCCAAGGACAAGCACATCATGATATCCATGACATGATATAATGTAGAAAACTCTTTAGGTAAGGGGAGAGAAATTTCATGACATTACCCATACATCAGTGTTTTGGATAATTGAGTAGGAAACATTTAGCATTGGGCTTCAAATGTTCTTGTTGAAAATCAGAGTACCATAGAAATGCTTCGAGATAGTATTGACATGGTGATCAGGTGAAGATCAGACTTTGGAAACACAAATGATCCATCAGGAATAAATTGTAGAATAAGTCTTACAATTTCCTCATGGAAGAATGAATAACCTTGCTGAAAAGGAATCTATAACAATAGGGCCTCCGTCCAGGTGCGCTAGGCACGACATCACCTTATAGGGTCACATAAAGACCAATGTTATAACTCTTGGAAATATGTTCCAACCATCATATCTGACCGAGATTCAGATCTGATTGGTGTCAGGATACCTTAGACGTAGTGTGCCTGGGAAGAAAAGGTACAACACAAATTGACGAGATGACATTGTAAGATTCTCGGGAAATGAACTATGGAAGCAAGTCCTGAAACAAGAGTTCATCATTAAACCAAGGAGAGGGTGAGGGGTGGGTGATGGACTCAATGATAATTCATCGAGATTTCCAAAACGGTGGATTTCCACAATTATGTGAATAGGAGATAACATTTGTCAAATCAAATGATATATTGATGTATGCTTGAGGAAATCATACACAATAAAAAATGGTTGAAAGGTGCACCCGACATTTGGGCTTAGGTAGCACGATCAATGTTAGAATGGTGATTCATTATCCAATAATCTAAGAATGAACTGTCGACCATTAACTCCAAAGAAATAGGGTTGCTAGGAGTATAGAATCCAAGTAGCATCGTTCACTTGTTGGTATTCCGGTTATAATCAACATGGGGACCAAGAAAGAATGGTGATGGTGAGAAATATCACTATACCAAGAATTTTTAAGAGGTGGAGCAATTCTCACGACCTTCTTGACATAAAAGATGGTAATACTCCAAGGTAAAGAAGAACAGATGCTGGATAGCAAGGAACTCAAGATTCAAGCCAAAACATGAACACATTTGTGTTGAGGGAAGACAAGGATGTTGTCGATGATAACACAAATCATCAAAGGTCAAGGATGGTATTTCTCAACATGAATTCAATTGATATCCTTGAAGAGCTCAGTATGTTGATGATGATCATGACACATTTGTCGAAAGATTTCATGAACATGTAATCAATCAGCGACGACATCAAGTCGAAGGAATGATGAAGAGAAAGGTTTTTGGAACCATGGGTATGACATCAACTCGAAATCAAGCTTGCTGTTTGAGTTGAAAGATAAGACGAGGAAGATCGACGTAAGCTTAGCTCATCATCGAAAGCTGTGCTTTGAGAAGGACTAGGTAGCACAGTAAAAAATTAGCACGATAATGACATAGCCGATCAGACTAGGAATGACTTGAAGGATTATTAAACTCGTAAGCAATGAAAATTACTTAGAGTTATTGAATCGGAGTGTGGAATCGATTCACTTATCGGTGTTCTCGAGTAACTAATACCTCAGAACCGGGGGGGGGGG
>NC_041380.1:106139853-106247342 GCF_002162155.2 Triticum dicoccoides | reverse complement strand
GGGGGGGGGGGAATCTGGAAGCAGCGAGAATAATAGTTGATGAAGAACTCATAATAAGTTATGTAGTTCCATGATATTTTCGAGATAACAGAGGTAAAACTCAAAGGTAGACCAGGATAGTAACTGAACTAGATCGTTGACTTGTGATATCAGATACTTTAACCTTGTCAAAATAGACGAGGCACTTGGATGGTTTCCTTTCAGAAATATATTAAATAAAGTTAGCATGGTAGGAACCATTGCTACCAGGGATCCAAAATAACGACACCAGAAGAGTTATTCAAATGATTAAATATTTTGCAAGAAGCTTCCATGATAAGTTCAACATCGGTTCCATGGGCATGAACACAAGGGTTCAAGGTCGACTCCCACTTCTTCAATGCCTAACCTATCATTCACCTCTCATCTTTCAGAAATGACATTAGTTGTTGAAAAATTTACCTAGTGCAATACCAGATAAGTATGACCCGTGAAATCCTTCGGGTTCACACAGATTAGGGAAGGCATTGGTTCAACCCATCGGGGCATCTTAGGAACATATACCACAAACTTTAGAGTAAATAATACAAGCTCGACAGTAGAGTATTGTTATCAAAGCAGATGATACAAATTACCAAAGGCATTATATACCCATGGAAAGGCTCACAAGGTTATTGAATATGAAGGACACTATCGGATAATAATCCAACAAGTGGTCTTGTGGTCTACAACGGAGCTAATGCGAGTATCGGTACTCTATCAGAGGAAGAAGGAATGAAAGGGCATCGGATTATAGAAACAACTGGCTAATTCAAAGCTCAAATGCAAAGGAATTATCATTTCCAAATCAAGGGATCAGAAGCCAATGGTCTGATTAAGAATGGATAAGTTGAATAGACTTAGGGGGTACAATCGTCGGCAATTTGATTGGGCGACAACCAACTCATGTTCAAAATGACATCTGATCCGGAAAGATAATTTAAAAGGATCAACTGATGATTGCATGAATTCACACTCATTTGAATCAATAGGATTGAAACGATGGTGTCAAAAGGAGACTAATGAATATTGCCAGACATATGGGAAGCATCCATAATGCAAGCAGACAAGTATTTGCAGAGCAATAAGCTGCTAAGGATTTTCGAAGCATCGAATAGTATTTCGAAGACTTTTGTGAAACACCTGAACAACTGGGGATGAGCGGATACTCGGTAAGTGCGAGGAATTATCCTAGGGTTATTCATGTGGCAAAGAACTGCAAGGCAGTAGGCACAATGTATTATCGGAACAATAGAGAGAATTTTAAGGTATCTTATACTAACAAGATCAACGAGGAATGATTGTATGAATGGCAAGTGTACATGGTTATCCATCGATGGATGGTAATTGCAAAAGCGATTGCACAAAGTCTCGAGAGAACATCATAGAGTATCCTCGGAATCTTCTGGTGCAGCAGACGATCATCGGTAATAAGGTGCTCTACGGGTGAAAGTGATCATGAGATCCTAATGTTAGATTTAGTAAAATCCATTTAACCTGAATAGAAGATAGATCGGAGTCCCATAGTATAGATGAGGAATAAAAGATCCTAATACCACCCAAATGGCGACGTGGGCCTGTAAGACACACATCCATGTTAGTAAAAGTTTTGCAATGTATAGACTCGACTTCGGCCAAGGAGTGTGGAAGGGGGATTCCTACAGGAAGTCGGCTCTCATACCAACTTGTGATGCCCCCGATTCAATCGTACACTAATCATACACGCAAACATGTACGATCAAGATCAGGGACTCACGGGAAGATATCACAACACAACTCTAAAAATAAAATAAGTCATACAAGCATCATATTACAAGCCAGGGGCCTCGATGGCTCGAATACAAGAGCTCGATCATAGACGAGTCAGTGAAAGCAACAATATCTGAGTACAAACATAGGTTAAACAAGTTGCCATAAGATGGCTAGCACAAACTGGGATACAGACCGAAAGAGGCGCAGGCCTCCTGCCTGGGAACCTCCTAAACTACTCTTGATCGTCGTCGGCGGCTTGCACGTAGTAGTAGGCACCTCCAGTGTAGTAGGAGTCATCGTCGACGGTGGCGTCTGGCTCCTGGGCTCCTACATCTGGTTGTGACAACACTATAAAAAATACACATCCATGACATTTTGGGCCGAACAAATTTTTTCTGTCATTCTTATGACACTTCTATGACGATAATTGTGACAAAACCCGGTATCATCATAGATGTGGTGGGGTCCTACTTTTATGACAAAAAATCATGATAGAAAATGGGCTTTCCGTCCTGGGCGGGCCGGAGACGCAGCTGCATGACATTCTTTGGGCCGTCCATGACGGAAAAAACCATGGTAGAAGCGAGGGCGAGGAAAATATCAGGGAGTTCCCGGTTACGGTGGCTGGTCGGGGGCCGAGCGATGCGCGTTTCTCTCGTACGTACGCGCGTATGTGCGAGGCGTTGGTCTCTAACTAAACCTGAGCGAATGCACTGCAGGCTACGCGTTACTAAACCCGAGCGATCGATCGATCCCTTGCTATTAACTGAACCTGAGTGATTCCTTCACTACTGGTGCTAACTGAAGCCGATCGAACACTATTGCCTCCTTCCCTGGATGAACAGTGACGTTGTTGAGGGGGTTTGGATGAATAGTTCCCGTTGGGGGGTTGGATGAACAGGACCCGTGGTAGTAGAGGTCGTTGCCGCTGGATGAACAGTACCCCGATCGATCGAGCCGGTGGATGAACAGGACCCTGTGGAGGGCTGGATGAACAGGACCCCATGGAGGGCTGGTTGAACAGTAGCAGGGGGGCTGGTTGAACAGTAGCCGGTGGAGGGCTGGATGAACAGTAGCCCGTGGAGGGGTGGTTGAACAGGACCCCGTGGAGAGGGCTGGTTGAGCAGTAGCCGGTGGAGACTGGATGAACAGGAGCCCGTGGATGAACAATCACAGGTGGAGGCTGGAGGAGGTCGACGGTGGATGAATAGTAGCCCGTGAAGGCTGGAGGAGGTCGATGGTGGAGATGAACAGTATCCCATGGAGTCCCGTTTTGCGTTACGCCACACCCCTCCCGATGAACAGGACCCCCGTTTCGACCGTAGCACTCCAACACAAGTCTGTTTCCTCCGTTTTGCAGTACGCCCCACCCCTCCCGATCAACAGGACCCCGTTTCGACCATAGGAGGTCCAACAGAAGTCTGTTTCCTCCGTTTTGCGGTACGCCAAACCCCTCCCGATGAACAAGATCCCGTTTCCACCGTGGCCGGTCGAACACAAGGCCGTTTCCTCTGTTCTGCGGTACACCAGGCCTCATTTCCATCGCCTGTTCCGTCCAAGCCAGTTGGCTCCTGATGAACAACACGTGTTCCGTTGCCTCCCGATGAACACGACACATTCCGTTGCCTCCCCATGAACACGAGACGACACAGTTTCTCTGTTCCGACCCAGCCATGTACACGAGCCCTGGCCGTACGTATGCGCGAGTAGGCATTTGAGACCCCGCTCATATGTACGTACATGGCCGTATTTACTTTCTTGCACCCTGGCCATTGTACGTACGTGTACATGCTACATGCGTGCCTCTACTACGACACGTGCCCTTCCTTGCATAGCCACGGTTCATCGCTACAGCCTGCAGACAGACCGATCGTATGTACGTACAAGTTCGCGACCAGAATGACAATGCTACGTACGCTTCGACCGGGTGGGTCCCGACTGTCACACAATTCCTTGCATGCGAAGATGTAGCTGGTGGGTCCCAGCAGTCAGGGGGGAACCGTTTTTTGTGTGAAATACGATGGCCCATCCAGTGGGTCCCTGCTGTCAGGTGGAGGAATCATTATTTTGCGCGTAATAAGGAGGCACTTCCTTGCTGCAGCCGTGGACCCAGCTGTCAGCCTCTCAACATACAGTACTCTTCCGATGGAAGTCGTTCGTTGACCACATTAACCACGCCGCGCCGAGAGCACCAAGGTGGTGGACGATGGCGAGGCCTAGGAAGGGAATGACATGGAGCCGAGGAAGACGTGGCAGTGGATGCCCACGCAGAGAGGAGTACGAGGGTTCACTGGTTTGGCTGTGGTGTGAGGCTGCCATCGCCGTAGGGCTTGGACATCGATGGGAGTAGTAGGGGCGGTGAGGCCTCCACGGCAGCATAGCCGGCCATGGGAGGCAAGAGCACGCGGTGGTTTGGACGGCTGGAGCAAGAAAATCAGAGGTTGAAGAAGCAGGACGACTGTTGGATGTTAACAATCCAACGGTCACTGGTGATAGAATCATTTTGTTGACTAAGTTGACAAAGCCCTCCATTCACGTCCACTTAGTAGGCCCACAAGTCAGCCTCCCACTATGGGGGTCCCAGCTAGCAGGGGGAGTATTCATTTTTTTGTGCGTAATAAGGAGGCACTTCCTTGGGTGCGAAGATATAGCTGGTGGGTCCGAGCTGTCAGCGGGAGTATTCATTCTTTTTGGCGTAATAAGGAGGTACTTGCTTGCATGTGGCCATGGGCCATGTGGGTCCCAACTGTCAGCCTCTCCATGTGCGTCCCTCTTCCGATGTTGTCGTTTGTTGACAATGTTGACCACGCCGTGCTGAGAACACCAGCATGATGGACGACGGCGAGACCCAGGAAGGGAATGACCTGGAGGCGGCGAAGCCACAATAGTGGAGGGATGTGGGTGAGTAGAGGGATGGTCTGGCCAGCGGTGGGAGTAGTAGGGGGCGGTGAGGCCTGCGCGGTAGCACAGCCGGCCACGGGAGGCGAGAGCAGGCGGTCCCGCCAGCGCTGGATTTGGCGGTTGAAGCAAGAAGATCAGAGATTGAAGAAACATGACGGCGTTGGATTGACATCCGACGGTTACATCTACTAGAATAGTTTGTTGTCGTATATAATAAGTAAAAAAATCTTGCATACGCGTCAACTTAATAGGCCCACAAATCAGACCATTCCCTATTTTTTAATAATTTATATATAGCTCATTGCAACTCCTTAAGCAATTTATTGCAGTCCATTTTTTTGTTGGCCAGGGCGAGGGTTAAAAATTTAAACGAAATTTTGCATATTTCTGTGGGTTCCAAACTATTTTTAATACCGAAATGTCAAGCCAGATTTAAAGTACTTTGAATATATATTTGATTTAGGTTAAAGCCCAATGAAATTGGAATCTAAAAATGTGAAAAAATTCAGAAATTATAAAGTAATTGCCAATTTGTCATCTGTTTTTTATATTTACAGCCCATTTCATATTACTTTCAAGATTTGCTGGCGTCTTGAAAGAGTTGCAGCCCATCAGGGCGTAGAAAAATAAGTAGGCCTGGATTGGGTATTCTTCAGAAAAAATAAACTGGGCTCATTTTCACAAACAAAAAATAGCTGGGCTGGTCATGTGGTGAACATAAAATATAAGCCTGGGCTAGACGGGCCACAACCCAGTTGAAACCTTGCTCCGTCTCAACAATAAACAAAATACTGCTCGAGTAGCTACGTCCCAGGTGTCAGCCGATCTTGTGCTGTTCTCTTGTCTATTGACTATATATGCTGACAATGTCGTGGGTCCCATATGTCAGGAAACAACTAGCAGGAAGCATTTTCTTTTTCCATACGCTGGCAATGGAGTATATATATATATAACAAAAAATGAGGAACTTCCTTGCGTCCGACCATGGACATGGTGGGCCCCTAATGTCATCCTCTCCACACATAGTCCTCTGCCGATTCCTCTTGTTTGTTGACCATGTTGACAACGCAAGAGGGCGGCGCCGCAGCGAGCACAACAAAGCGTGCAGAGGATGACAACGAGGCCTCAGAGGTCGGCGTTAATGATTTAGGAGACGGTGGGGCGGCAATGCGTGCACTGAGGCGCAGCCAACCGTGGGAGGCGGAAGCAGGCGGCCCCGTCGGCGCTAGTTTGGTTTTGGAGGCTGGAGGAAGACAGGAAGAAACACGATAGACTGTAAAAGCAGCAGGAGTACTTAACAACCTTAACTGAAAGCAGCAGGGGCACTTAACAGCCATAGCTGAAAGCAGTATGAGTACTTATACAGGTTCAACCGTAAAAAGCATGCCTCGAACAGTGCTACTTTGCCTATAGTTAACCAAAGGGTGAGGCCGCCAAGCCCCAGGACAAGGCCCAGACGCCACCCTGTGCATCCACAACCTTCTGAAAGCGGATTCATCTCGCAATGTGGTCAATAAACAGGATATTCGCTTTAGAGCCATGGAAAAGCAGGAACATAATCTTTTGTCCTATTCTCCAAGATGGAAAGGCCTTCATTATTTGAGACCACCCATGAATAAGTATCTTTTCACCTCCAAGGGGAATGGAGTAGGTCGACATAAACATCATGTTGTGACCAAGCACAAGTTTGACCCGACCATGGTCAGGAATCTGTATAGGAACAATAAACCTGGGCAGTTCCTGTTTTAAGAAGATCACAACTGTAAAACTGTGCATAAGAAAGAGTTTATGAACAACATATATAACAAAAAACAGCTCATACCATAAGTTTCTCAACACAGTTGGACCTGTTCAACGAGTGCAGTAGTGGCACACATATCCCACGTGGCCTTCCACCATTGAAACGCCCCACAAGGACCTCAAGACGATCAATAAAGTGTAGGAACTTGTGGATGTCGTCCAAGTCAACTTCAGTGCCATGAGTAACAACTGATTTCTTATAGAATAACAAACGAGTAGCCTGCTTAACTCTAAAAAAACCTACACGTGCCACCAATTATAAGAAAATATTAGTTAGAAGTAGCATCTTCATGAGAGATTCATTGCTACTTCTAAAGTTAAATTGTGATTAGTTAGACAGAATAGGTGGATTAAGAAGTAATCGAGGCAAGAAGCAAGAACCAGATACAAAAATAACATGGATGAACAATTGGAATGACATCAGGGTGGAAGATTGTAGTGAAGATGAGACCAGGTTCTGCTATTTCCATCAACATTCGTGCGCCAACTTTCAGTCCGTAACACTTGAGAAAGTTTATCGAAGTTCGGCCATAAAAAAAGTAGCGATCTTCTTGGTTCATGAACCCAACTCAAAACTTATATCCATGGCTTGTCTTCACTGTGACCATTAAACTGGTGTATTCAGTTATGGCAAGGCCGAGCATCTTGAGTACATGTCTTCTGGTAGAGCAAGGAATGCACTGCAGGAAAAATAATATGAGAACACAATGTATTCCCTATATCCAAATCTAGAAATAGTTTTCTCCTTCATGTCAGTGTTGACCATGGTACTAGTACCTTTTATCCAAATATAGCAATCCAAATTTCCAAATTAATCGACAGCATGTTCAAAAAACCCCACCCACCCAGATAGAAAAGAGGATTCTAGGAACATACTGTGCGCGTTTTAAAATCCTGTGTTAGGATGAGAAGGAACAAGTGTGGTGTCTCGCCGAGGGCGCAGAAACCTGTAGTGTCCTCGCACTTTGGGCACTGCAAATGGAACACACTACATTCAGTAGGAAGAAAAATGCATCAACGGCGGCGGCTGCCATCCTAGGAGTACCCGCGACCAAGGGACTTGGATTTATCGGGGACGGATGAAGAATTCATACCAGGTTCTCCATGAGAAAACCCTATGCAATCGCTGAGTGGGGTTTTTCTATAAACAAGCAGATGAGGGAGAAGGGGATTCAGGCCCATTGAAATATTGCCGCTTCGTCCGTCCAGCTTACTGCTAAAGCTGAAAAGGTGGGGGTTTTGTGATTTGACGGCTCATTGGGCATTACTGCGGCGCTACGACCGAGGTGTGTCTACCGTGCAGTTGTGTACTCTAATTTTGTGCATATGGTACGTGGATGCCATTGCCGGATGCCCCACATATCAGCGGAAGGAAGTAGAAAGACAGGAGTAACTAGTTACGCATAAATATATTTTTAACAGAGAGATACACCCTTTGTAAAGAAATATAAAGATCTTTTATATCACAACTTTATACATAAGAAAAATCAAGGGGAATATATATAACATATATAATTATAAAAAATAGAGTTTTTTTAACATGGTATAGACGAGTTGGTGATGATGGTGTGCCTGCCATCCTGCAATATAGGCTGTCGGATTTATATCTGACGGATATGAAGGAAACTATGGCAATTTTGCAAAAAGGTACCCACACACCTCTCCACATTTGCAAATAAGGCCTTCCCTCGTTCATCCTTTTCTCTCACTAGATAAAATACTCATACAAATGCATCTTGATGTTACGTGCAATGCACGGGCATTATGGGGGTTCAGCTGAGAAATACTTAGACAGGCTCACGGTTCTGGACTTTGGGCCACAGGCCGGTGGGCCTGCATGTTTGGGGGCCCATGTGTTCTACCCCAACGCTTTTCATATTGCAAGCGGTTGGTACAACGCTGGTTTTAGATGCTGTCGCAGGGCGAATACACAAAATTGAATAAAGCACGACAGCTGTTGGAATGAAATCAAACGACAGTTCCTAACAAGCAATCAGAGTTGCAATTCTATCAACGATATTGTCGTACTACTTATACACACAGGACACTTGTTTCACCATGCCAGAGTATTACATCAAAATCTCTTAGAGGATAGATCAGTTCGGCAGTTGCGTGCTTCTACTGAAGAATTTCAAAGTTGATTTGGACTAGCTCTCCTTGCTGAGAAAGTTCGATTTTGACATCATCCCCTACCGCAAGATATGATTTAGATTTGAACCTTGACCATCCTTTAGCATCAATCATCATGAGACCATCCTTTGTACTGACGGTATATTGAGCGGGTTCATTCACACAAAGGTTGCGCATGGTAAGAGAAACTTGGCCACAGTCGCCCCAATTGTTGAACGACTCCCTCGTTGCTCTAGGAATTCTCTATTTGCAAACAAGAAGACATACACAAACAGTTAGATCAACACAGTGAATCATGTGAAACAACATGGAAAGAAAAAAGAACGAAGCACTTGGGCGGCCAATGCTTACCAAGAAGGTGGACATGTCAGTTTTTGTAAGGACTTTGGTATATGAAGTGCGAACTGTAGCCCAGTCTGTTGCCGGTGCAACTGCTGGTTCCGTTGCCACCGCACGGGCCAGAGCAGATGCAAGTGCAAGTGTTGGTGCAGGTGCCGAAGCCATTGCTGGTGCCCATGCCGGTGCGACTGGTAGTGCCACTGCTGCTGCCGGAGATGGTGCTCCTTGTAGAGCTGGTGCCGGTGTCGTAGTAGGTGCCGGTGTCGATGCCCGATCCTCCAGTAGATCAGCCTGATCCGCTGACGCGGTCAGTGCCCAATCCTCATGTAACACCCCGTATGTAACCTACCTTATTTGTATTCCAACTCTTGCCATTTTCGGCACTAAGTTATTCTATTTCCTCATTGTCGGGTTTTTGTCTCCGTGTGCTTTTGTCTTTGTCATGCATCTCATATCATGTCATCATGTGCATTGCATTTGCATACGTGTTCGTCTCATGCATTCGAGCATTTTCCCCGTTGTCCGTTTTGCATTCCGGCGCTCCTATGTCCTCCGGTGTCCCTTTCTACCTCTTTTCGTGTGTGGGTATTAAACGTTCTCGTATTGGACCGGGACTTTCCATGCGGCCTTGGTTTACTACCGGTAGACCGCCTGTCAAGTTTCGTGCCATTTGGACTTCGTTTGATACTCCAACGGTTAACCGAGGGACCAAAAAGGCCTCGTGTGTGTTGCAGCCCAACACCCCTTCAAAGTGGCCCAAAACCCACCTAAACCCCTTCTATCACCTAGGCTGTTCGATCACGATCGCGTGGCCGCAAACCGTGCTCAATTTGGAGCCTCCTAGCTCCTCCTACCTCTATAAATAGACCCCTCCACGAAATTCCGGGTCCAAACCACCCTAACCCTAAAAATTCGCTCGCGCCACCGCCGGACATGTCCGCCTCCGCGCCGGACATGTCCGCCTCCATGTCGGACACCGCCCCCAGCTAGTGAGAGACCGACACGTGGCAGCGCTGGCCTCCTCCGCCGCCAGGCCCGCGCGGCCCAGCGCCGGCCCTCGGAACCCATCGGGCGCGCGCCGCCCGCCTCGTTCGACCCCGCCGCCCGCAACTCCTGGCCGGAGCGCGCCGCCGCCTCGTGCCCTCGCCGGCGACCGCCGCCCCCGCCGATCCAGTCGCTGAGCTCCTCCGCCAGAGCCACCGAGTGCCGCCCCTCGCCGTCCAAGCGCGCCACCGCCCCGGCGAGCTCCTCCTCTTCGACCGGCGTGCTCCGGCGACTCCCTCCGGCGAGCTCCCTCCAAGTCCGGCAAGTCCCGCTCCGGCCAGCTACAGTACTCCGGCAACCTCAGCTAGCATGCACCGGATCTGGATCTGGATGTTTCAGTCGACTTTTTCCCTCCTAACCCTAATTATTTTGCATACTTCGTCAGCTCATAACTCTACAACCGTTGCCCTGATTCGTGCGTGTAGCATATCAAAATGTTCGTCTCGACGAGTACTTCATTTGATCTCTTTGCATTATTTTCTTTTGAGCTCATCTTGATGCCCTAAATGCTGTTGGAAGAGTGCTAGTTTCTGTTAGTTTCAGTTTCATATCAGTAATTGGTCATTTGTCTTTTTTGCCATGATTAATGTGTGCCCCTTATGATCTTGAGCTCTACATGAGTTTTGAAGTATGCCATGCCATCTTTACAGGGGTGTATGCCATGTGATCTCTGTGGTGACTAGCACAAGCATGCAAAGTAGCCCTCTCAATGTTGCTGATTTCAGGAACTTAGAAATATTCTAAGTCTTTGCCATGTCATTATTTTTATGCCATGTGTTCATGTTGCTACCGAGTGATCCGTGCCTCTTTTGAGCATGATCAGTACGGATGATTTGTAGATATTGTGGTGCTCTATCCATCCATGTCTTTGTTTGCAATTATGGAGCACCCTAGCTTGAGTTAATCGAGCTCTACTTTTGCTATAAAATGTTCCTGGCAGATTGTTGACATGTTTAGCAATTTTGCCAAGCTTGTTGTAGTTGATCCATTCATGCTATGTTTTTGTTCTTGCCATGTTTAGCTTCCATGCCATGTCTACTTGTTGGGTGTATGCTTAGTTTATCATGCAGTGCTTTGTGGTGAGTGCATCAAGCTCGTAAACATGCCTACTTAATGTCTGTTTTACCATGTTCCAGTTTTCTACTAAGTCTGAATCTGTTAACGTTAATTGCTATGTTCACATGGTTGCCATTGTATTTTCTGATCCCTTTTGGCTTATGGTTAGTAAGGGACTTTTGTTGTATGCTTTGAGTAGCTTCATGCCATGCCTTGCTTTACCATGATATGTTCATGTAGCATGTTGTTATCTTGCTCTAAACATTGCTTCCTGATATTAAATTCCTGACTTGACGTTATTTTCACTAAGTCTGTAACCTGATATCTTTTGCACTTTTGCCATGCATGTTTGAGCTTGCTATTGAGTGAATTAGCCGTAGCTCAGTGTTCATATTTTGTTAAGCATCATGAGTGGATCCCTGCCATGTATTTTGTTGCTATGTTAGAGTGCTGTAGCATGTTGTTCTTGATGCATTTAGAAGGTCTCGTGCTGTTAATCGCAAACCGTGCCATATTTGTTTTGCTTGTCATTTCCAAACCGTGCATCCGATTCCGGTGATCTTTATATGGATTTCGACCGAAATCAACTCCTCTTTCAAGTGGCACTCTTGGTTTTACAAGTTGAGGTCAGGTTCAATAATTCCTTTCCAAATCATGCATATGCATCGCATACCGCATCCCGCATATCATACCATGTTTTGCATCATGTTGTTTGTGCTTTGCACATGGTTGATTGTGTCTCCCTTTGCTTGTTGTTCTTGCTTGGGTAGAGCCGGGAGACGAGTACGTGATCGAGGAGCCCGTTGAGTACGTTTACGAGGATCAAGCTAACGTCAACTCGAAGAACTTTGCAGGCAAGATGACCATACCCTCGAAATCACTTCTATCTTTGCTTGCTAGATGCTCGCTCTTTTGCTATGCCTATGCTATGATACCTACCACTTGCTTATCATGCCTCCCATATTGCCATGTCAAACCTCTAACCCACCTTGTCCTAGCAAACCGTTGTTTGGCTATGTTACCGCTTTACTCAGCCCCTCTTATAGCGTTGCTAGTTGCAGGTGAAGACTGGAGTTTGTTCCTTGTTGGAACATGTTTATTGTTGGGATATCATTATATTATCTTATCTACTTTAATGCATCTATACACTTCGTAAAGGGTGGAAGGCTCAGCCTTATGCCTGGTGTTTTGTTCTACTCTTGCCGCCCTAGTTTCCGTCATACCGGTGTTATGTTCCTTGATTTTGCGTTCCTTACACGGTTGGGTTATAATGGGAACCCCTTGATAGTTCGCCTTGAATAAAACTCCTCCAGCAATGCCCAACATTGGTTTTACCATTTGCCACCTAGCCCCTTTTTCCCTTAGGTTTCTGGAGCCCGAGGGTCATCTTTATTTAACCCCCCCGGGCCAGTGCTCCTCTGAGTGTTGGTCCAAACTAGAGCCCTTTGCAGCCCCCCTCGGGGAAACTCGAGGTTTGGTTTTAGTTGTATGCAGCGCTCATCTGAGTGTGCCCTGAGAATGAGATATGTGCAGCTCCTATCGGGATTTGTCGGCACATTCGGGCGGCTTTGCTGGTTTAGTTTTACCATTGTCGAGATGTCTTGTAATTGGGATTCCGAGTCTGGTCGGATTGTCTTGGGAGAAGGAATATCCTTTGTTGACCGTGAGAGCTTGTGATGGGCTAAGTTGGGACACCCCTGCAGGGATTTGAACTTTCGAAAGACGTGCCCGCGGTTATGGGCAAATGGGAATTTGTTAATGTCCGATTGTAGAAAACCTTAAACTAAACTTAATTAAAATGAATCAATAGAGTGTGTGGCCGTGATGGTCTCTTTTCGGTGGAGTCCGGGAAGAGAACACGTTCTTGAGTTATGTTTGATCGTAGGTTGTTCTAGGATAACTTCTTGATCATAGTTCATCGACCGTGCCTTTTCCTTCTCTTCTCGCTCTCTTTTGCATATGTTAGCCACCATCTATGCTAGTCGCTTGCTGCAGCTCCACATCATACCTTTTACCCTTCCTATAAGCTTAAATAGTCTTGATCGCGAGGGTGTGAGATTGCTGAGTCCCCGTGACTCATAGATTCCTTCCAAAACCAGATGCAGGGACCGATGATACCGCTCCTGGTGATTCAACTGAGCTCAAGTGGGAGTTCGATGAGGACTCAGGACGATACTACGTTTCCTTTCCAGACGATCAGTAGTGGTGCCCAGTTGGGGCGATCGGGGGCATCGTTGCATTTGGGGTTTATCTTTATTTTGGTTCCATGGTCGGACCTTGAGTGTATCTGGATGAATGTAATGATATTTATGCTATTTGTGTGATGTGGCGAGTGTAAGCCAACTATGTATCTCTTTCCCTTATGTATTACATGGGTTGTTGTGAAGATTACCTCACTTGTGACATTGCTTTCAATGCGGTTATGCCTCTAAGTCGTGCTTCGACACGTGGGAGATATAGCCACATCGAGGGCGTTACAAGTTGGTAATCAGAGCCTTCCCCGACCTTAGGAGCCCCCTGCTTGATCGAATCGTTGGTGTTGTTGAGTCTAGAAAAATGTTTTGAGTCATTTAGGATTATATATATATCAGAGAGTAGGATTCTTTTTACCCCTCAGTCCCTTCGTCGCTCTGGTGAGGCATCCTGATGTAGAGTTTTGACTCTTCTCTTCTCAAATTTCACTAAAAAAAATTTAGGATCACGCGGGTATCTTGGAATTGTTCCGATGGTTTTGTGACGAGAACATTGTACTTGGTGCCTCCTGACATTTAGGGGTTGTGGCAGTGTCCCGGGGAGTTGAGCTCCGAGGTGTTGTCGTCACAATTTTATCATTGCAATTCTGGAATACCTGAGTTTCGCCGACATTGAAAATCTCTTTTATGCAGTTGTTGGTGAGATAACCTCGACGCCACCGAGTACTGGGGAGGGAGTTCGGGAGTATCGCCATAACTCGTATAACGGATGCTTTTCGAAGGTTGAGGTAAATGATTTCCGAAGGTTTCTTGGTTATGTGTTGAAGGATGGATACAGCTGGATGTAGGATTTGCTAGATTTGGGTGAGATACCGGAAAGGTTCGGGAGTTTCATAGGTGGGAATTATTGTAGCTCTAGTATTTCTTCCGCGGATATTTGGTTTGTGATTGGGTAATCCTCACCAAGTATTTGTTCATGTCCGTACCTTGTTGTTTTATTTCTTCTACCTCTACCTAAGTGGATTATCAATTTATGGAAGTGTGACCATTTCTATTGGAATGCATTCGTTCATTTTGTTCGGATGTTAAGACTATATGTTGCAATTTCAATCCGTTTGATTCAGCTTGAATATATGTCTGTCAAGATGCTAATGGATGTCACCCTCTCCAGGATGGCTCCTCCAACGCGTACGACTCCGAATCCGGATCCGCCACCACCACCTCCACCTCCGGAGGCATGGCAAGCTGTGATGGCCGCTACCAATGCAAACACGCAGCTGGTCATGCAACTCTTGCAAGAGCGCAACCAAGGCCATGGCAACAATCAGAATCAGTTTGCTACACTCAACCAGTTCCTCGCAAACCATCCAAAAATCTTCAGTAACTGTGTCGAGGCAACAGACGCTGATGATTGGCTCGTGGATATCTGTAAGCATTTCGAGTGCAGCAACGTTAGGCCTGAGGACTTTGTCAAGTTTGCCTCATTCCAACTCAAAGACCAAGCTGCAGAATGGTTTCAGCAATACAAAGATTCTAGAGGAGGCCGTGTGATTACCTGGGATGAACTCCGTCAAGACTTCAAAGCTCACCACATTCCTCAGAGTGTTTTTGAGAGCAAGCGTGAGGAATTCCGCAACCTGAAGCAAGGCAGCTTGTTTGTTTACTAGTATAACATCATGTTCCAGAAACTCACTTGTTTCGCCAAGCAGGACGTCCCCGACGAGAAGAGCATGATTTATCAGTTCAGAGGTGGCCTCAGAGAAGATCTTCAACTTGCTCTCATGCTTTTTGAGCCTTAGAAGTACGATGAGTTCTACAACATGGCACTGAAACAAGAGACTGCTCAACTCAAGTGCGATGCTTCCAAGAAGCGAGTCAGAGATGCAACTCCTTCTTCCTCAACTCAAGTGGCAACTAAGCAGCAAAAGTATTGGTTGCCTCCTCCTCCTCCTCCGTGATGTCTACTACACAACCTTCTTCTTGTAGACGTTGTTGGGCCTCCAAGTGCAGAGGTTTGTAGGACAGTAGCAAATTTCCCTCAAGTGGATGACCTAAGGTTTATCAATCCGTAGGAGGCGTAGGATGAAGATGGTCTCTCTCAAGCAACCCTGCAACCAAATAACAAAGACTCTCTTGTGTCCCCAACATACCCAATACAATGGTAAATTGTATAGGTGCACTAGTTCGGCGAAGAGATGGTGATACAAGTGCAATATGTATAGTAGATAAAGGTATTTGTAATCTGAAATAATAAAAACAGCAAGGTAACAAATGATAAAAGTGAGCGTAAACGGTATTACAATGCGTTGAAACAAGGCCTAGGGTTCATACTTTCGCTAGTGTAAGTTCCCTCAACGATGATAACATAATTGGATCACATAACTATCCCTCACATGCAACAAAGAGTCACTCCAAAGTCACTAATAGCGGAGAACGAACGAAGAGATTATGGTAGGGTACAAAACCACCTCAAAGTTATTCTTTCCAATCAATCCGTTGGGCTATTCCTATAAGTGTCACAAACAGCCCTAGAGTTCGTACTAGAATAACACCTTAAGACACAAATCAATCAAAACCCTAATGTCACCTAGATACTCCAATGTCACCTCAAGTATCCGTGGGTATGATTATATGATATGCGTCACACAATCTCATATTCATCTATTCAACCAACACAAAGGACCTCAAAGACTGCCCCAAAGTTCTACCGGAGAATCACGACAAAAACGTGTGTCAACCCCTACGCATAGGTTCCTAATGTCATGAAACCCGCAAGTTGATCACAAAAACATACATCAAGTGGATCAATAGAATAACCCATTGTCACCACGGTTATTCCACGCAAGACATACATCAAGTGTTCTCAAATATTTAAAGACTCAATCCGATAAGATTACTTCCAAAGGGAAACTCAATTCATTACAAGAGAGAAGAGGGGGAGGAGAAACAGAAGATCCAACTATAATAGCAAAGCTCGCAATACATCAAGATCGTATCATCTCAAGAACATGAGAGAGAGAGATCAAACACATAGCTATTGGTACATACCCTGAGCCCTGAGGGAGAACTACTCCCTCCTCGTCATGGAGAGCACCGGGATGATGAAGATGGCCACCGGAGAAGGATTGCCCCCTCCGTCAGGGTGCCGAAACGGGTCTAGATTGGTTTTCGGTGGCTACAGAGGCTTCTGGCGGCGGAACTCCCGATCTATTGTGCGTTCTGGAAGTTTTAGGGTACATGGAGTTATATAGGCGGAAGAAGTATGTCAGGGGAGCCACGAGGGCCCCACGAGGTAGGGGGCGTGCCCCAGGGGGGTGGGCGCGCCCCTACCCTCGTGAGCTCCTCCTTACTTCCTTGATGTAGGGTCCAAGTCCATCGGGTGGCTTTCGTTCCAAAAATAACTTCTTTAGTTGATTTCGTTCCGTTTCGACTCCGTCTGATATTCCTTTTTTTCAAAACACTGAAATAGGCATAAAACTACAAATCAGGGTTGGGCCTCCGATTAATAGGTTAGTCCCGAAAGTAATATAAAAGTGGATAATAAAGCCCAATAATGCCCAAAATAGTAGATAATATAGCATGGAGCAATCAAAAATTATAGATACGTTGGAGACGTATCAAGCATCCCCAAGCTTAATTCCTGCTTGTCCTCGAGTAGATAAATGATAAAAAGATAATTTTTGATGTGGAATGCTAGTTGGCACAATTTCAATGTAATTCTTCTTACTTGTGATATGAATATTCAGATCCATAAGATTCAAGACAAAAGTTCATATTGACATAGAAATAATAATACTTCAAGCATACTAACTAAGCAATCATGTCTTCTCAAAATAACATGGCCAAAGAGAGCTATCCCTACAAAATCATATAGTCTGGCTATGCTCTATCTTCACCACACAAAATATTTAAATCATGCACAACCCCGATGACAAGCCAAGAAATTGTTTCATACTTTTGTTGTTCTCAAACTTTTTCAATCTTCACGCAATACATGAGCGTGAGCCATGGACATAGCACTATAGGTGGAATAGAATGGTGGTTGTGGAGAAGACAAAAAGGAGAAGATAGTCTGACATGGACTAGGCGTATCAACGGGCTATGGAGATGACCATTAATAGATATCAATGTGAGTGAGTAGGGATTGCCATGCAACGGATGCACTAGAGCTATAAATGTATGAAAGCTCAACAAAAGAAACTAAGTGAGTGTGCATCCAACTTGCTTGCTCATGAAGACCTAGGGCAATCTGAGGAAGCCCATCATTGGAATATATAAGCCAAGTTCTATAATGAAAGATTCCCACTAGTATATGAAAGTGACAACATAGGAGACTCTCTACTATGAAGATCATGGTGCTACTTTGAAGCACGAGTGTGGAAAAAGGATAGTAGCATTGTCCCTTTTTTTGCCTTTCCCCTTTTTTATTTGGCCTTTCTCTCTTTTTGGCCTTTTTTGGGACAATGCTATATTGAATGATGATCATCACACTTCTATTTATTTGCAACTCAATGATCACAACTCGATACTTAGAACAAGATATGACTCTATATGAATGCCTCCGACGGTGTACCAGGATGTGCGATGATGCATGAGTGACATGTATGAAAGAATTATGAACGGTGGCTTTGCCACAAATACAATGTCAACTACATGATCATGCTAAGCAATATGACAATGATGAAACATGTCATAATAACGGAACGGTGGAAAGTTGCATGGCAATATATCTCGGAATGGCTATGGAAATGCCATAATAGGTAGGTATGGTGGCTGTTTTGAGGAAGATATATGGTGGGTTTATGGTACCGGCGAAAGTTGCGCGGTACTAGAGAGGCTAGCAATGGTGGAAGGGTGAGAGTGCGTATAATCCATGGACTCAACATTAGTCATTAAGAACTCACATACTTATTGCAAAAATCTATTAGTTACCGAAACAAAGTACTACGCGCATGCTCCTAGGGGGATAGATTGGTAGGAAAAGACCATCGCTCGTCCCCAACCGCCACTCATAAGGAAGACAATCAATAAATAAATCATGCTCCGACTTCATCACATAACGGTTCACCATACGTGCATGCTACGGGAATCACAAACTTCAACACAAGTATTTCTCAAATTCATAACCACTCAACTAGCATGACTCTAATATTACCATCCTCATATCTCAAAACAATCATCAAGTATCAAACTTCTCTTAGTATTCAACACACTCATAAGAGAATTTTATTATTCTTGAATACCTAGCATATTAGGATTTTAAGCAAATTACCATGCTATTTAATACTCTCAAAATAATCTAAGTGAAGCATGATAGTTCATCTATTTCTATAAAATAAAACCACCACCGTGCTCTAAAAGGATATAAGTGAAGCACTAGAGCAAATGACAAACTACTCCGAAAGATATAAGTGAAGATCAATGAGTAGTCGAATAACTATGCAACTATGTGAAGACTCTCTAACATTTAAGAATTTCAGATCTTGATACTTTATTCAAATAGCAAGAAAAGCAAAATAAAATTACATTCTAAGAATAGCAAACATCATGTGAAGAAGCAAAAACTTAGGATCAACCGATACTAACCGATAGTTGTTGAAGAAGAAAGGTGGGATGCCAACCGGGGCATCCCCAAGCTTAGATGCTTGAGACTTCTTGAAATATTATCTTGGGATGCCTTGGGCATCCCCAAGCTTGAGATTTTGTGTCTCCTTAATTCCTCTCATATCACGGTCTCCCTAAATCTCAAAAGCTTCATCCACACAAAACTCAACAAGAACTCGTGAGATAAGTTAGTATAAACCATTGCAAAAAACTTATCATACTCTACTGTAGAAAATCACTAAAATTATTATTCAACATTGCATACTAAATGCCTCTGCATATTTAATAGTCCTATTCTCAAATAGAATCATTAAAGAAGCAAACATATGCAAACAATGCAAACATAACAGCAATCTGCCTAAACAGGATAGTCTGTAAAGAATGCTGCAACATCCATACTTCCCTAGCTCCAAAAATTATGAAATAAAATTCCCACTGTAGTAAATTTATCAGAGCTTAATATTCAAAAGGTTTCAACATTTTATCACATTCTTAATTTTCTAGGGAATTATTGCAACAGCGGTAAACTTTCTGTTTTCAAACAGCAACATGCGGACTTCTAAAATAGGCATAGTAAAGGCTATCAATGCCACTTTTATTGAAATAAAATATGCAAAAATCTGTTCTAGATAACAGAAAGCAAATTCTAAAAAAAATTGACTCTCCAAGCAAAACACATATCATGTGGTAAATAAAAATATAGCTCCAAGTAAAGTTACCGATGAATGAAGACGAAAGAGGGGATGCCTTCCGGGGCATCCCCAAGCATAGGCTCTTGGCTATCCTTGAATATTACCTTGGGGTGACTTGGGAATCCCCAAGCTTAGGCTCTTTCCACTCCTTATTCCATAGTCCATCGAATCCTTACCCAAAACTTGAAAACTTCACAACACAAAACTTAACAGAAAACTTGTAAACTCCATTAGTATAAGAAAATAAATCACCACTTCAAGGTACTGTAATGAACTCATTCTTTATTTATATTGGTGTTAAACCTACTGTATTCCAACTTCTCTATGGTTTATAAACTATTTTACTAGCCATAGATTCATCAAAATAAGTAAACAACACATGAAAAACAGAATCTGTCAAAAACAGAACAGTCTGTAGTAATCTGGATCAAACGTATACTTCTGGAACTCATAAAATTCTCAAATAAATTGCTGGACCTGAGGAATTTATCTATTAATCATCTTCAAAAATAATTAACTAAATAGCACTCTCCAAATAAAAATGGCATCAATTCTCGTGAGCGCTAAAGTTTCTGTTTTTTTACAGCATTGTCGGTGTCAAAACCGGTGGATCTCGGGTAGGGGGTCCCGAACTGTGCGTCTAGGCCGGATGGTAACAGGAGACAAGGGACACGAAGTTTTACCCAGGTTTGGGCCCTCTCGATGGAGGTAAAACCCTACGTTCTGCTTGATCAATATTGATGATATGGGTAGTACAAGAGTAGATCTACCACGAGATCGAGGAGGCTAAACCCTAGAAGCTAGCCTATGGTATGATTGTTGATGTGTACGTTGTCCTACGGACTAAAACCCTCCGGTTTATATAGACACCGAGTAGGGTTAGGGTTACGTAGAGTCGGTCACAATGGTAGGAGATCCGTATATCCGTATCGCCAAGCTTGCCTTCCACGCCAAGGAAAGTCCCTCCCGGACACGGGACGAAGTCTTCAATCTTGTATCTTCATAGTCCAGGAGTCCGGCTGAAGGTATAGTTCGGTCATCCGGACACCCCCTAATCCAGGACTCCCTCAGTAGCCCCTGAACCAGGCTTCAATGACGACGAGTCCGGCGCGCATATTGTCTTCGGCATTGCAAGGCGGGTTCCTCCTCCAAGTACTTCATAGAAGATTTTGAACACAAAGATAGTGTCCGGCTCTGCAAAATAAGTTTCCACATATTGCCATAGAGAGAATAATATTTACACAAATCTAATCTGCTGACGTATTTCGTAGTGTGACATCACACCACGGCCAAGCTTTTATTCGAACCGTTTTACTGTCCCATCTCATCGCGTTATGCGAGGCGGTTTCCTTGGCACGTCTTGTTAAAGCAGAGATCATGACCCCTTATACTGGGATTCTCATCAATACGGGCGTGGGTAACCCAACCGCTTCTAGGACTCCTAGCTTATAGGCAAGTCCAAACGGACACGGAGAGGACGCTTGATATCCACCCTCTTTATAAAGGGACAAGGCTTTTATTTTTCCCTCCCGTGCTCAATCGAATCCTTCCCCCGCCTCAAGCTCAAACGCCCAAAGTTTAGGTCAGGTGCTCCGAACCTTCAATCATGTCCGGATCTAGCCTTCAAGGCCGATGGGTGCCCTCCTCTGTTATGGAAGAAGACATCAAAAAGTTGAGGGAGGCCGAGATCTTGCATCGGCTGCCTCCCCGGGGGCAGGCCGTCCCTTCCCCCGAACCCAATGAGAGCGTCGTGTTCGTCTCCCACTTCCTCCGAGGTCTAGGCCTTGCTCTGGATCCATTCGTCAGGGGCTTGATGTTTTACTACGGGCTAGATTTCCATGATCTAGCTCCGGACTCCTTTCTTCATATCACGACATTTATCATCGTGTGCGAGGCCTTCCTCCAGGTCACCCCTCACTTTGGCCTGTGGCTCAAGACCTTTGAAGTAAAGCCGAAGATGATTGAGGGGCAACAGGTGGCGTGTGGAGGTGCCTCAATACGCAAGATGACGGGAGCTCCGTGGCCCAAAGGTTCCATTCCAGAGGTGTCTGAATTGTGGCAACAGGAGTGGTTCTACATCACGGCTCCTAGAAGTGCCAAGTGGGCGGCCGCCCCCGTTTTCCGCTCGGGCCCTCCACCACAACTGATGTCATGGATTAGCAGAGGACTGAGCTGGGGTCCAGCCAAGGATGTGCCTATACTGCAAAGCCGCATTTGAGATCTCTTTAATGGAGATTTCAGTTTGGTTGCGGTAATACAAGTTATGCTGGTCCGTCAAGTCCAGCCTTGCAAACGCCGGCCTCTTCGCCTGTGGGAGTTCAATCCCGAGGGATCGCGTGCCATTCAAAATTTTCTTGGCCTGACGCACGAGGAGATGTACAAGTCATTCTTCGGACCTCAGGTAGAGTGTCCGGAAATCACCGAGGACGTGGACCTGAGCAATAACCGCACCGCCGAACAGGTAAGGAATCTTACGGCTGAATACACTATCTCTCATTTGTTACGAAGTTATCTCTGAGAGTTTGCTTTTTGACCAGGACTGGCTAACAAAGGCGAAGTTGATTCGGTGTTCGGCCCCCCTCCCTGAGGGTTTGGAAAATCCGATATTGCAAAAGATGCTCCAGACCGCACCTTGCCCGGAGCCCTTGAAGGAAGATACTGTGGAGGATAATACGGGCGGACGCGGGTCCCCAATGCTGCCCATTCTAACCGAGGGAGCGAGCGTCTCCATGAGGGAAGACGACCAGAAGAGGAAAAGGACTGCGCCCGGGGATTCGGAAGCCGGAGCTTCCAAACAGGAGAAGAAGTCTCCCACAGAGGGTCCTACCCTGGGGGGCGATGTTGCCGCACAAACTCCGCGGGGGGATCCATTCTCCCGTGTGTCGTAAGTGACCCGAAATACTTTGATAGTACAGATACGCCATCTTTTCCTTCTGAGAAAATAACCACCGCATATATCTTTGCAGTTCGGGCCTTAGCCCCTCTCAAATGAGCTCGTCTTTGGGGGATCTTCTTCCAGAGATGATGGAGAGTGAAACACCTCCTCCGGACTCCTCCGCTCCGGAAGCGGGCGACCCTGAAGTGTCGTCGCGGAGGGCCTCTCCGAGTCCGGTGAGGCCAGAAGATAATCCCATTGACCCCCGAAGCTCCCAATGTCCGGCTCCCGAAGAGAGCAGACAAAAGAGTCCGGCACCGTCTAGTGTGTGATCGGATGTTCTGAGGGAGTTGGTGGGGCGAGCGGCCATCTCAGATGAACACCGTGTGCTGATGAATACGGTGATGGAGAGAATATCGTCCGCCGAAAGCGGATTGCATGAAGCTTTTATGAGTCTACTGACAAGCTTTGAGGTACGTAAAAGAATGTATGATAATCCTGCACATGCTAGGTGTGCCCTATGTAGATAGTAGCCCCTGAGACTCTGGTTGTCATTGGAAACGACGACGAACAGAGGATCATATTCCCAGGAAATAACCATACTGCCTCTATGTGCAGGTGATGGAAGCTCCGGTGGCTAGCCGGACTAGCGAGTTTGCCCATTTAGAACGGCAGTTGGATGCGGCAGAAGCCGACATCGAGCTTGTTAACAAAATGCTTGACGAGGCACAAGGTAAGTGTCAATATCTGGTAAACGCCACATAGGAAGAACAGCATGATGCCAGTATCTTAAATATGTTGTGACTGCAGATGGAGCTGCCACTGTTGAAGCCTTGCAGGCAGAACTTGCCCGAGCCAAGGAACAAGCGAGGTTAGGTAATGCGGCTGCTGTGAAGGCGGCCGAAGAGTTGCAAGCCAAGAAGGCCGCGCATGGTGAGACCCGAGACAAGATGACCAACATGGCTGTAGAATTAAAAGCCGCCGCCGACCGTTGCCGGGTTCTTGAAAAGGAAAACCAAGCGAAGGCATCGGACCTTGAGAAGGCTGCTGCGACGAAAAAGGATCTCCGCTTTGCTATGAGGGCAAAGAAGGAGGAGCTGCGGGAAGCCGGGGATATTGTAGTTGGGAAATCCTTTATGCTGCGGAGGAAATTCGGAGATCCATGGTATGCCCCTCTGGATCGGATGTGAAGTTCGGAGGATGCGTATATGGACTTGGCGGCGAGCGCTGCCGATGCGGCCAAGTACTTCCAGGGTCAGATGGACCGTGGAGTAGACCAGCTGTTTTGGATGCAATTCCATTCTCCCGAGCATCCACTTTCATTGACTGACCAATTAGCCGAATGGGCCGAACTAAATAGGTTGTCCGGACTCTCTATGAGGTCTGTTGTGGATCAGCTATGGCCGGGAAGGCAAAACCGAACAACTATTTCAGCTTGGTGCAGCAGGTCCTTGACGTGGTGCCGCGCATTAATGCGATGAAGAGGTCGGCGTGCATAGAAGGCGCACGGATGGCCTTTGCCCGTGTTAAAGCATACTGGGCGGAGATGGATGCTACCACTGTTGCAGCGCGGGACTCGGCCATAGGTCGAAGGGCTGCTGAGCACTACTTTGAAGAAGTTCTTGAGGGTGCTCATTTGATAGAGACCCAGTGCTATTATGTTTGAGTGATATGTAATCTCATTGTAAGTGAAATGCTTGTATAAATTTTTATAAGGCTATTTTTATACTTTTGCCTGAAAGTAATATGATGCCTCCTGGGAGGCCGTTTATGTATACATGTGTATAACCTGAAAGATTGCAGCCGTCGGCTTCAACCCTCACGCATATAATGCGGAGGTGCTCGCAAAAACATGCGTTCACACTTAACCCAACGTCTTGGTCCTATTAAGGAGGTGATAGCGGAGCGAGCGAGGCAACCGGACTATAATGCTTTAGCACTTTCACTTAGTCATAGGAGTTTGATAGTGGGGCTACTAGATAGCCCCTGGTGGCTCCGCACTCTCCCGATCCCGGGGTGCGTACATGCCTGGCCGAAAACGGCCCTTCATTAAGGCGGAGGAATTCTAACATTCCGACAGGTCATCGAGTGGTTGACCAGTCTCACGCTATATCATGACAGTCAGTTTTCGGCTTTCTCTACTGAGGTGCATCCGGATGAACCAGGGCACAATCGCAGTAGTTCTCCTGGTGCTACCTTAGCCGGTAAAGCGGAACGTAAGGCACCAAAACACAGGAGCCGGGCAAACCCAACATTTGACCAAAGACAATGATTCGGAGCTGATGCATATAAGGCCGAACTCGCGACGCCGAACACTCCCTAAGGTATTCGGTCTTAGTGGTATAAACCGGGCCTAAATAATGGCCTTTGTAAGAAGCCCCTTCTGTCCAGGTACGTGCATTGTTCTGGCGTGGCCACATGCCAAGACGTCAGCATCCTTCGATGGATATGTATCAACAAGAGACAGTAAAAAAGGTTTACGTAGGGTCTTATCTAAAAAGAATCCTTGGAACGGGTCCCTGCTGCACGTTTGTGCCTGTGTCTCCGTTGTGCCGTATCCTGGACGGGTGTAGCACGGTGATCGTCTATAAAAGAGAGGAATTTAGGTGAAAAAGTTGTCATGCAAAAAGATAGTTTAAAGAAACCATGCATAATTCAAGATGAGAAGAAATTGCCACTTGTCTGCGCGCTTTGAGCCCCTTGTCTTAACAAATAGGGGTGTGACCATTTGTTTGGTATAAGTAGCGGCGCCGAACTCGATTAGTTGTGTCTGATGTCTTGACGACCTATTGGACGCTTTCTGGTCCGGGCGCCTTTAGCGTGCGGCTGCCAAGGCAGCCTCGCTCTCTTCGGCGCGCAGAGATCGCTTGATATTTCCGTGCACTGTAATGATGCCACGTGGACCGGGCATCTTGAGTGTGAGGGAGGCGTAGTGTGGTGTTGCATTAAAGCGAGCGAAAGCTTCGTGTCCGAGCAGTGCTTGATAGCCACTTTGAAATGGAGCGATGTGGAAAGTTAAATGCTCGCGACGGAAGTTATCGGGGGAGCCGAATGTAACTTGTAGTAGGAGGGAGCCCGTACAGCGAGCCCCTGGGCCTAGCATTACTCCTTTAAAGGTAGTATTGCTATGGCAAATTTGTGTTGGATCTAGCCCCATCCCGCGGATTGTATCCTGATATATTAGGTTTAGGCTACTGCCGCCGTCCATCAAGACCCTTGTGAAGTGATATCCGCCAATTACTGGGTCTAATACCAGGGCAGCCCATCCTGCATGTCAGATACCTGCTGAGTAATCGCGATGGTCGAAAGTGATCGGTTGAGATGTCCAGTGGAAGGATTTCGTGGTGATAGGCACTTGGGTATACTTTCCTGGGAGTGCCGCATTGTTTTTTTTCCTTGATTACGTGTAACACGTTTACTGTTTTGACTTCTGGTGGAAATTTCTTTTGTTCCCCAGTGTCTTGCTTGGGGGGCTCGTCCTCGTCTTCACTTGGTGTATCCTCCCCCTTGTGTACGGCGTTGAGCTTGCCGGACTGCTTGAAGACCCAACATTCTCTGTGGGTATGATTAGCAGGTTTACCAGGGGTACTATGGATCTGACATACTTGGTCCAGAATTTTGTTGAGGCTGGACAGTTCATCCCTGGTGCCTTTAGGGGGCGGCTTTTGACCTGGCCGAGAGCTTTTGAATCCGGCATTGACCGCCGTGCCCTTCGTGCTGTCTTCTTTATTCCGGCGTTTTTTATTGCTATTGCACCGTGATTTCCCATTTCCATCTCTAACTTCAGATGTACTGGGGTCGCTGGTGCTATGTCTGGCTAGCCAGCTGTCCTCACCCGCGCAAAAGCGGGTCATGAGGTTTGTTAATGCAGCCATCGTTCTCGGCTTATTTTGGCCGAGGTGTCTGGCGAGCCATTCGTCACGGACGCTATGCTTGAAAGCTGCCAAGGCTTCGGCGTTCGGACAGTCGACAATCTGGTTCTTTTTAGTAAGAAACCTGTTCCAAAGCTTTCGGGCCGACTCTCCGGGCTGTTGAGTTATATGACTTAAATCGTCCGCATCCGGAGGTCGAACATAAGTCCCTTGAAAATTTGCCCGAAAGCCCTCTTCGAGCTCTTTCCAACTTCCAATGGAGCTTTCGGGGAGGCCTTTGAGCTAGTGACGAGCTGGCCCTTTGAGCTTGAGGGGTAAGTACTTGATGGCATGGAGATCATCTCCTCGAGCCATATGGATGTGAAGGATGTAGACCTCAATCCAGACCCTAGGGTCTGTTGTTCCGTCATATGCCTCTATGTTTATGGGTTTGAATCCCTCTAGAAATTCATGGTCGAGCACCTCATCGGTGAAACATAGGGGGTGTGCGGCACCCCTGTAGCTGGGTGTACCGCGTTGTTCGGATGTTTGTTGTGTTGCATTTTATGCTGGGGCGCGCTTGCGTGGTCCATAGATGGATCTTGTTGCGCCGTCCTTTGGGTGCGGGCCCTTGCATGGGTCACGTACTTTATTGTGAGCGGCGTTGTATGCCGCTCTGTGTTGGTAGAGGGGTCGTCTATCCGACCAGGTGGCTGCTTTGATATTTGGTTGTGGGGGTTCTGAGGCCTCCTCATCGAATTCAGGTAGCAGCTTCCGCTTTGGGTAGCTTTTGGAAGGGCGATTGTCGCCGTACCTTGCTGCAGTGCTGAGTATTTTACTCCATCTGAATTGGAGTGTGTCTTGCGCGGCCTTGAGCCTTTGTTTCTGCTTTTTCAGGCTCCTCGCGGTGGCAACAAGCCTTTTACGGCAGTCTGTTGCTCCGGGTGTTTGTCCGGCGTTATGTCGTCCGGACCATTATCCTTGATAGGATTTGTTTGTTCAGTTTGATTATCCGGATTGCCGTTGTCCAGCAGCGGTTTGCCCTGCTCCAGCGTTGGGTCTGCGTGATCGCTATTTCTATCGAGGCGGGATTTGGGGCGGCGCTTGCGTCGCCGCTTTGACTGCTTTCCGAGGGAACAGACCTTCGGTGCGTCCTTCCACTCCTCGTCGTCATCTTTTGGTGCGTCCACCATGTATACGTCATATGACGAGGTGGCGTTCCAGGCCCAATAGGCGCAGGTTCTTCATCGTCTCCTTCATCGGCGTCCATACCGTCGATGTCTTTGGAGTCGAAGTCGAGCATGTCGGTTAAATCGTCGATAGTGGCTTCAAAGTGGGTGGTGGGTGGGCTTTGAATTTCTTCATCGTCCGTACCCCAACCTTGCTGACCGTAGTCCGGCCGGGCTCTCCTAATAAAGAGAGAGACTTCAGTGTCTTCAGGATATCACTGAAAGGCGAGTGCTGAAAGATGTCCGCGGCAGTAAACTCCATGATCGGCGCCCAATCGGATTCGATCGACAGGGGCGCGGAGGGTTTGGAGTCCGGAGAGGAGTTCGGCTCCTTGGAGTCACGAGTCTCACAGAGTACGGGGCTGGTGTTCGGCTCAATCGCCGTTGGGATCGCAGCCCCCGAGGTGGCGTCCGACCGCCCATCCTCGATTGGCGCAGTTGGCTCCGAATTAAGGGTCAAAGCTGATGCGGGTGCGGCCTCCAGGGCACTGTTCGGCGGCAGAGCTAGATCATGCTCGTCGGGACAGTGCGGCGCGCTCGGCAGTGTCTCGAATCCGTCGAAGATCAAGTCCCCGCGGATGTCAGCCGTGTAGTTTAAACTTCCAAATCTGACCTGACGGCCAGGGGTGTAGCTTTCGATCTGCTCCAGACGGCCAAGTGAATTGGCCCGCAGTGTGAAGCCGCCGAAGACGAAGATCTGTCCGGGGAGGAAGGTCTCACCCTGGACTGCATCGCTATTGATGATCGTAGGGGCCATCGAGCCTGACAGCGACAACACAGAGGAACTCTCAATGAAAGCACCAATGTCGGTGTCAAAACCGGCGGATCTCGAGTAGGGGGTCCCGAACTGTGCGTCTAGGCCGGATGGTAACAGGAGACAAGGGACATGAAGTTTTACCCAGGTTCGGGCCCTCTCGATGGAGGTAAAACCCTACGTCCTGCTTGATTAATATTGATGATATGGGTAGTACAAGAGTAGATCTACCACAAGATCGAGGAGGCTAAACCCTAGAAGCTAGCCTATGGTATGATTGTTGATGTGTATGTTGTCCTACGGACTAAAACCCTCCGGTTTATATAGACACCGGGTAGGGTTAGGGTTACATAGAGTCGATCACAATGGTAGGAGATCCATATATCCGTATCGCCAAGCTTGCCTTCCATGCCAAGGAAAGTCCCTCCCGGACACGGGACGAAGTCTTCAATCTTGTATCTTCATAGTCTAGGAGTCCGGCTGAAGGTATAGTCCGGTCATCCTGACACCCCCTAATCCAGGACTCCCTCAAGCATGATCGACAAGACTGTCCCCAAGTCTTCCCAAAGGTTCTACTTGGCACAAACACTAATTAAAAGCATAAAACCACATCTAAACAGAGGCTAGATGAATTATTCATTACTAAACAGGAACAAAAAGCAAGGAACAAGAATAAAATTGGGTTTCCTCCCAACAAGCGCTATCATTTAATGCCCCTAGCTAGGCATGATGATTTCAATGATGCTCACATAAAGGATAAGAATTGTAACATGAAGGGAGCATCATGAAGAATATGACTAGCACATTTAATTCTAACCCACTTCCTATGCATAGGGATTTTGTGAGAAAACAACTTATGGGAACAAGAATCAACTTGCATAGGAAGGTAAAACAAGCATAACTTCAAAACTTTAAGCACATAGAGAGGAAACTTGATATTATTGCAATTCCTACAAGCATATATTCCTCCCTCATAATAATTTTCAGTAGCATCATGAATGAATTCAACAATATAACCAGCACCTAAAGCATTCTTTTCATGATCTACAAGCATAGAAAATTTACTACTCACCACATAAGCAAAATTCTTCTCATGAATAATAGTGGGAGCAAACTCAACAAAATAACTATCATGTGATTGTAAATTAAGATCAAGATGACAAGTTTCACGGTTATCATTATTCTTTAAAGCATATGTGTCATCACAATAATCATCATAGATAGGGGGCATGCTTGCATCATAATAAATTTGCTCATCAAAACTTGGGGGACAAAAAATATCATCTTCATCAAACATAGCTTCCCCAAGCTTGTGGCTTTGCATATCATTAGCATCATGGATATTCAAGGAATTCATACTAACAACATTGCAATCATGCTCATCATTCAAATATTTAGTGCCAAACGTTTTATAGATTTCTTCTTCTAGCACTTGAGCACAATTATCCTTTCCATCATACTCACGAAAGATATTAAAAAGGTGAAGCGTATGAGACAAACTCAAATCCATTTTTTATAGTTTTCTTTTATAAACTAAACTAGTGATAAAACAAGAAACTAAAAGACTCGATTGCAAGATCTAAAGATATACCTTCAAGCGCTAACCTCCCCGGCAACGGCGCCAGAAAAGAGCTTGATGTCTACTACACAACCTTCTTCTTGTAGACGTTGTTGGGCCTCCAAGTGCAGAGGTTTGTAGGACAGTAGCAAATTTCCCTCAAGTGGATGACCTAAGGTTTATCAATCCATAGGAGGCGTAGGATGAAGATGGTCTCTCTCAAGCAACCCTGCAACCAAATAACAAAGAGTCTCTTGTGTTCCCAACACACCCAATACATTGGTAAATTGTATAGGTGCACTAGTTTGGCGAAGAGATGGTGATACAAGTGCAATATGGATATTAGATAAAGGTATTTGTAATCTGAAATAATAAAAACAGCAAGGTAACAAATGATAAAAGTGAGCGTAAACGGTATTGCAATGCGTTGAAACAAGGCCTAGGGTTCATACTTTCGCTAGTGTAAGTTCCCTCAACGATGATAACATAATTGGATCACATAACTATCCCTCAACATGCAACAAAGAGTCACTCCAAAGTCACTAATAGCGGAGAACGAATGACGAGATTATGGTAGGGTACGAAACCACCTCAAAGTTATTCTTTCCAATCAATCCGTTGGGCTATTCCTATAAGTGTCACAAACAACCTAGAGTTCGTACTAGAATAACACCTTAGGACACAAATCAATCAAAACCCTAATGTCACCTAGATACTCCAATGTCACCTCAAGTATCCGTGGGTATGATTATACGATATGCGTCACACAATCTCAGATTCATCTATTCAACCAACACAAAGGACCTCAAAGAGTGCCCCAAAGTTCTACCGGAGAATCACGACGAAAACGTGTGTCAACCCCTATGCATAGGTTCCCAATGTCACGAAACCCGCAAGTTGATCACCAAAACATACATCAAGTGGATCAATAGAATAACCCATTGTCACCACGGTTATCCCACGCAAGACATACATCAAGTGTTCTCAAATCTTTAAAGACTCAATCCGATAAGATTACTTCCAAAGGGAAACTCAATTCATTACAAGAGAGAAGAGGGGGAGGAGAAACATAAGATCCAACTATAATATCAAAGCTCGCGATACATCAAGATCGTATCATCTCAAGAACACGAGAGAGAGAGAGATCAAACACATAGCTACTGGTACATACCCTCAGCCCCGAGGGAGAACTACTCCCTCCTTGTCATGGAGAGCACCGGGATGATGAAGATGGCCACCGGAGAAGGATTGCCCCCTCTGGCAGGGTGCCGGAACGGGTCTAGATTGGTTTTCGGTGGCTACGGAGGCTTCTGGCGGCGGAACTCCCGATCTATTGTATGTTCTGGAAGTTTTAGGGTACATGGAGTTATATAGGCGGAAGAAGTACGTCAGGGGAGCCATGAGGGCCCCACGAGGCAGGGGCGCGCCCCCTACCCTCGTGAGCTCCTCCCTCCTTCCTTGACGTAGGGTCCAAGTCCATCGGGTGGCTTTCATTCCAAAAATAACTTCTCTAGTTGATTTCGTTCCGTTTCGACTCCGTCTGATATTCCTTTTCTTCAAAACACTGAAATAGGCATAAAACAGCAAATCTGGGCTGGATATAAAAGTGGATAATAAAGCCCAATAATGCCCAAGACAGTAGATAATATAGCATGGAGCAATCAAAAATTATAGATACGTTGGAGACGTATCACTCCGTTCTGTCAGCCTTATCAGCAGAAGAGCAAAGGTGGCAATGGATCTTCCCACCCACCCAACCCAGGCTTTCAGAACAAGACTTCATCTCATGCTCCAAGATCAAGTGCTCCGTATCACCGTCCGCTCTCGGAGGTCACGTGCAACAAGTGTCAGCAGAAGGGTCACTATGCCAACAAATGCTTCAATCAGAGGCATCTTCCTCCTCCTCCTCCTGTGAGGTCTGCCAGCACCACAGTGGTCAAGCATAATCCCAAGCACGCCAAGGTCAACTTGATGAACGTAGCTTAGGCAGAGGACTCGTCAGATGTCATCATGGGTAACCT
Organism: Triticum dicoccoides; assembly: GCF_002162155.2. NCBI lineage: Eukaryota > Viridiplantae > Streptophyta > Magnoliopsida > Poales > Poaceae > Triticum > Triticum dicoccoides. The sequence goes on along the minus strand of NC_041380.1, from coordinate 106,215,526 downwards.
TCCTATTAACGATGTTCCTGCAAAAGTTCTTTTTGACACTGGTGCATCGCATTGTTTCATATCTAAACCTTTTGCATCAAAGTATGAGTGCGATTATCAACATTTGTCAAGGTCTTTATCAATCATGTCCCCGGGCAAGCAAATGACAGCTAATATCTGCCTCCCGGATGTTACTATCATGTTGGGTGACTACAAATTTCTAGCTTCTCCTATTGTTTTGGGCGACTCGGATATTGATCTTATTCTCGGAATGGACTGGCTTTCTAAGCACAAGGCTTAGCTTGATTGTGCTGCCAGGCAGATTCAATTGACACATTCGTCTGAGGATGTAATCGTCTTTGCCGCTCGTGATGATACCATTCGACTGTTTTCTCTCAATGAGAAGGGTGAGCTGGATGCCATTTCTCAGATTCCAGTCGTTTGTGAATACCAAGACGTCTTTCCAGAAGAGCTTCCAAGAATGCCTCCGCACCGGCCAGTTGAATTCGTCATCGATCTTGAGCCTCGCATGAAACCTGTTTGCAAACGTCCTTACAAGCTTGGACCTGAAGAGTTGAAGGAGCTGAAGAAGCAACTCAATATTCAAGAGCGTATGGGTTTCATCCGACCAAGTTCTTCTCCATGGGGTTGTGGTGTTCTTTTTGTCAAGAAGAAGGATGGAACGGACCGACTTTGTGTCGACTACCGTCCATTCAACAAGAAGACCATAAAGAACAAGTACCCACTTCCCAACATCAACGAGCTTTTCGAACAACTCAAAGGTGCTCAAGTATTCTCCAAGCTTGATCTCCGTATGGACTATCATCAAATTCACATTCGTGAAGAAGATATCCCCAAGACAACGTTTAGAACAAGCTATGGTTCATATGAATACACTGTCATGTCTTTCGGCCTCGTTAATGCTCCTCCAACTTTCTCTCGCATGATGAACTTCATCTTCAACGCCTACACAAATGACTTCGCCTTGGTCTACCTCGATGAAATTTTGGTCTTTTCCAAGAACAAGGAGGATCATGCCAAACACTTGAGATTGGTGCTGGATAAACTTAGAGAACATCAGTTCTATGCGAAGTTTTCTAAGTGCGAGTTTTGGCTCGATGAGGTTCTCTACCTTGGGCATATCATCTCTGCCAAGGGCATAGCGGTTAATACTAAGAAGGTGTCTGCAATTGTGAATTGGGAACCACCTCAGAATGTGAAGCAACTCCGCAGTTTCCTTGGGCTCGCAAGCTATTGTCGAAGGTTCGTTGAGAATTTCTCAAAGATCGCGAAGCCTCTTTCCAACCTCCTGCAGAAGCATGTGAAGTATGTATGGTCGCCTGAATGTGACATCGCTTTCAACACTCTGAAAGAGAAGTTAGTCACTGCTCTAGTTCTGACTCCTCCTGATGAATCCAAACCGTTCGAGGTCTTCTGTGATGCTTCCCTTCAAGGTATGGGTGCAGTGTTGATGGAAGAGAAGAAAGTTGTGGACTATACCTCTCGCCAGTTGAAGCCCAACGAAAAGAACTACCCCACTCATGACCTCGAGTTGGAGGAAGTTGTCCATGCTCTTTTAACTTGGAGACATCTCTTATTGGGAAGAAAAGTGGACATCTTCACTGATCATAAGAGTCTCAAGTACATCCTCACTCAGCCAAACCTCAACCTCAGGCAAACTTGTTGGGTCGAAATAATTCAAGAGTATAATCTCAGTATCAAATATACTCCAGACAAGGCCAATGTAATTGCTGACGCATTGAGCAGGAAGGCTTACTGCAACAGTTTGATTCTCAAGCCTTACCAACCAGAGCTTTGTGAAGCTTTCCGCAAACTCAATCTACAAGTTGTTCCTCAAGGATTTGTTGCCAACCTCCAAGTCTCTCCTACTTTGGAAGATCAGATTCGTGAGGCTCAACTTCTTGATGCTATGGTGAAGAAGGTGAAGATTGGGATTGCCAAGAGTCAACCCAAGTACAAGTGCTATCCCCTTGATGACAAGGATACTTTATTCTTCGAGGATCACATTGTTGTGCCTAAAGGTGACCTTCGTAAAGTCATTATGAACGAGGCGCAAAATTCACTCCTCTCTATTCACCCTGGAAGTACAAAGATGTACCATGACCTCAAGCAGTCGTATTGGTGGACTCGAATGAAGCACGAGATTGCTCAGTTTGTGAACGAATGTGATGTCTGCAGAAGAGTGAAAGCAGAACACCAACAACCAGCTGGTCTCCTCCAACCTCTTGCCATTCCAGAATGGAAGTTTGACCATATTGAGATGGACTTCGTGTCTGGATTTCCAAAGTCTAAGCGTGGCAATGATGCTATCTTCGTTGTTATCGACAAACTCACTAAAGTGGCTCATTTTCTTCCTATCAAAGAATCTATCACAACAGCTCAGTTGGCAGAGCTATATACCTCCAGGATTGTCTCCTTGCACGGCATTCTGCTGTTGATTTCTTCAGATCGTGGCAGCATCTTCACATCTAAGTTCTGGGACTCCCTTCAGAAGGCCATGGGCACCAACATTGGCTTCAGCACAACTTTTCCTCCTCAAACTAGTGGCCAAGTCGAGCGAGTCAATCAGATTCTTGAAGATATGCTCAGAGCTTGTGTCATCTCTTTCAGTATGAAGTGGGAAGATTGTCTTCCATATGCCGAGTTCTCCTATAACAACAGCTTCCAAGCAAGTACGGGCAAGGCCCCATTCGAGATTCTGTATGGCAGGAAGTGCCGTACTCCTCTTAACTGGTCAGAGACTGGTGAACGTCAACTTCTTGGAAATGACTTGATCACAGAGGCAGAAGAAATGTGCAAAGTCATTCGTGATAATCTCAAAGCCACGCAATCGCGCCAGAAGAGTTACTATGATAGCAAGCATTGTGACTTGGCTTTCGAGATCGGAGACCATGTCTACCTCCGCGTCTCTCCAATGGAAGGTACTCGTCGCTTCTGCATCAAAGGGAAGCTTGCCCCTAGATACGTGGGTCCTTTCAAGATCATCGGCAAAAGCGGCGATCTTGCCTATCATCTTGAGCTTCCCCCCATCTTTGCAAACATGCAAGACGTGTTTCACGTGTCTCAACTCCGCAAGTGTTTCAAAACTCCTGACCGCACCGTCAAGTTTGAAGAGATTGATCTCCAAGAAGACCTGTCTTATCATGAGCACCCCGTTGCTATTCTTGAAGAAACTGAGCGCAAGACTCGCAACAAATCTATCAAATTCCTGAAAGTCAAGGGGTCACATCATTCTGACCGTGAAGCCACCTGGGAACGCGAGGACCACCTCCGTTCTGAGTACCCGGAGTTTTTCCAGTCCTAGATCTCAGGACGAGATCTTTTCGTAGTGGTGGAGTGTTGTAACACCCCGTATGTAACCTACCTTATTTGTATTCCAACTCTTGCCATTTCCGGCACTAAGTTATTCTATTTCCTCGTTGTCGGGTTTTTGTCTCTGTGTGCTTTTGTCTTTGTCATGCATCTCATATCATGTCATCATGTGCATTGCATTTGCATACGTGTTCGTCTCATGCATTCGAGCATTTTCCCCGTTGTCCGTTTTGCATTCCGGCGCTCCTATGTCCTCCGGTGTCCCTTTCTATCTCTTTTCGTGTGTGGGTATTAAACGTTCTCGGATTGTACCGAGGCTTGCCATGCGGCCTTGGTTTACTACCGGTAGACCGCCTGTCAAGTTTCGTGCCATTTGGACTTCGTTTGATACTCCAACGGTTAACCGAGGGACCGAAAAGGCCTCGTGTGTGTTGCAGCCCAACACCCCTTCAAAGTGGCCCAAAACCCACCTAAACCCCTTCTATCACCTAGGCCGTTTGATCACGATCGCGTGGCCGCAAACCGTGCTCAATTTGGAGCCTCCTAGCTCCTCCTACCTCTATAAATAGATCCATCCACGAAATTCCGGGTCCAAACCACCCTAACCCTAAAAATTCGCTCGCGCCGCCGCCGGACATGTCCGCCTCCGCGCCGGACACCGCCCCGAGCCAGTGAGTGACCGACACGTGGCACCACCAGCCTCCTACGCCGCTAGGCCCGCGCGACCCAGCGCCGGCCCTCGGAACCCATCGGGCGCGCGCCGCCCGCCTCGTTCGACCGCACCGCCCGCAACTCCCGGCCGGAGCGCGCCGCCGCCTCCATCCATTTCCGGCGCCGCCGCCTCGCATCCTCACCGGCGACCACCGCCCCCACCGATCCAGTTGCCGAGCTCCTTCGCCGGAGCCACCGAGCGCCGCCCCTCGCCGTCCAAGCGCGCCACCGCCCCGGCGAGCTCCTCCTCTTCGACCGGCATGCTCCGGCGACTCCCTCCGGTGAGCTCCCTCCAAGTCCGGAAAGTCCCGCTTCGGCCAGCTACAGTACTCCGGCGACCTCAGCTACAGTGCCCTGGATCTGGATCTGGACGTTTTGGTTGACTTTTTCCCTCCTAACCCTAATTATTTTGCATACTTCGTCAGCTCATAACTCTACAACCGTTGCTCCGATTCGTGCGTGTAGCATATCAAAATGTTCGTCTCGACGAGTACTTCATTTCACCTCTTTGCACAATTTTCTTTTGAGCTCATCTTGATGCCCTAAATGCTGTTGTAAGAGTTCTAGTTTCTGTTAGTTTCAGTTTCATATCAGTAATTGGTCATTTGTCTTTTTTGCCATGATTAATGTGTGCCCCCTATGCTCTTGAGCTCTACATGAGTTTTGAAGTATACCATGCCATCTTTACAGGGGTGTATGCCATGTATTTTTGTGATCTCTGTGGTGACTAGCACAAGCATGCAAAGTAGCTCTCTCAATGTTGCTGATTTCAGGGACTTAGAAATATTCTAAGTCTTTGCCCTGTCATTATTTTTATGCCATGTGTTCATGTTGCTACCGAGTGATCCGTCCTCTTTTGAGCATGATCAGTAAGGATGTTTTGTAGATATTGTGGTGCTCTATCCATCCATGTCTTTGTTTGCAATTATGGAGCACCCTAGCTTGAGTCAATCGAGCTCTACTTTTGCTATAAAATGTTCCTGGCAGATTGTTGACATGTTTAGCAATTTTGCGAAGCTTGTTGTAGTTGATCCATTCATGCTATGTTGTTGTTGTTCTTGCCATGTTTAGCTTCCATGCCATGTCTACTTGCTGGGTGTATGCTTAGTTTATCATGCAATTCTTTGTGGTGAGTGCATCGAGCTCGTAAACATGCCTACTTAATGTCTGTTTTGCCATGTTCCAGTTTTCTACTAAGTCTGAATCTGTTAACGTTAATTGCTATGTTCACATGGTTGCCATTGTATTTTCTGATCCCTTTTGGCTTATGGTCAGTAAGGGACTTTTGTTGTATGCTTTGAGTAGCTTCAAGCCATGCATTGCTTTGCCATGATATGTTCCTATAGCATGTTGTTATCTTGCTCTAAACATTGCTTCCTGATATTAAATTCCCGACTTGACGTTATTTTCACCAAGTCTGTAACCTGATATCTTTTGCACTTTTGCCATGCTTGTTTGAGCTTGCTATTGAGTGAATTAGCCGTAGCTCAGTGTTCATATTTTGTCAAGCATCATGAGTGGATCCCTGGCATGTATTTTGTTGCTATGTTAGAGTGCTGTAGCATGTTTTTCTTGATGCATTTAGATGGTCTCGTGCTGTTAATCGCAGACCGGTGCCATATTTGTTTTGCTTGTCATTTCCAAACCGTGCATCCGATTCCGGTGATCTTTATATGGATTTCGACCGAAATCAACTCCTCTTTCCAGTGGAACTCTTGGTTTTCCAAGTTGAGGCCAGGTTCAATCATTCATTTCCAAATCATGCATATGCATCGCATGCCGCATCCCGCATATCATACCATGTTTTGCATCATATTGTTTGTGCTTTGCACGTGGTTGATTGTGTCTCCCTTTGCTTGTTGTTCTTGCTTGGGTAGAGATGGGAGACGAGTACGTGATCGAGGAGCCTGTTGAGTACGTTTACGAGGATCAAGCTAACGTCAACTCGGAGAACTTTGCAGGCAAGATGCCCATACCCTCAAAATCACTTCTATCTTTGCTTGCTAGATGCTCGCTCTTTTGCTATGCCTATGCTATGATACCTACCACTTGCTTATCGTGCCTCCCATATTGCCATGTCAAACCTCTAACCCACCTTGTCCTAGCAAACCGTTGTTTGGCTATGTTACCGCTTTGCTCAGCCCCTCTTATAGCGTTGCTAGTTGCAAGTGAAGACTGGAGTTTGTTCCTTGTTGGAACATGTTTATTGTTGGGATATCATTATATTATCTTGTGTCCTTTAATGCATCTGTACACTTCGTAAAGGGTGGAAGGCTCGGCCTTATGCCTGGTGTTTTGTTCCACTCTTGCCGCCCTAGTTTCCGTCATACCGGTGTTATATTCCTTGATTTTGCATTCCTTACACGGTTGGGTTATAATGGGAACCCCTTGACAGTTCACCTTGAATAAAACTCCTCCAGCAATGCCCAACATTGGTTTTACCATTTGCCACCTAGCCCCTTTTTCCCTTGGGTTTCCGGAGCCCGAGGGTCATCTTTATTTAAACCCCCCGGGCCAGTGCTCCTCTGAGTGTAGGTCCAAACTAGAGCCGTTTGCAGTGCCCCCTCGGGGAAACTTGAGGTTTTGTTTTAGTTGTACGGAGCGCTCATCTGAGTGTGCCCTGAGAACGAGATATGTGCAGTGAAGGAAATATGCCCTAGAGGCAATAATAAAGTTATTATTTATTTCCTTGTATCATGATAAAAGTTTATTATTCATGCTAGAATTGTATTAACCGGAAACATAATACATGTGTGAATACATAGACAAATGGAGTGTCACTAGTATGCCTCTACTTGACTAGCTCGTTAATCAAAGATGGTTATGTTTCCTAACCATAGACATGAGTTGTTATTTGGTTAACGGGATCACATCATTAGGAGAATGATGTGATTGACTTGACCCGTTCCATTAGCTTAGCACTTGATCGTTTAGTTTGTTGCTATTGCTTTCTTCATAACTTATATATGTTCCTATGACTATGAGATTATGCCGTTTACCGGATGAACACTTTGTGTGCTACCAAACATCACAACGTAACTGGGTGATTATAAAGGTGCTCTACAGGTGTCTCTGAAGGTATTTGTTGGGTTGGCGTATTTCGAGATTAGGATTTGTCACTCCGATTGTCGGAGAGGTATCTCTGGGCCCTCTCGGTAATGCACATCACTCAAGCCTTGCAAGCATTGCAACTAATAAGTTAGTTGCGGGATGATGTATTACGGAATGAGTAAAGAGACTTGCCAGTAACGAGATTGAACTAGGTATTGAGATACCGATGATCGAATCTCGGGCAAGTAACATACCGATGACAAAGGGAACAACGTATATTGTTATGCGGTCTGACCGATAAAGATCTTCGTAGAATATGTAGGAGCCAATATGAGCATCCAGGTTCCGCTATTGGTTATTGACCGGAGACGTGTCTCGGTCATGTCTAGATAGTTCTCAAACCCGTAGGGTCAGCACGCTTAAAGTTCGGTGACGATCGTAATTAGGGTTTTTGTGTTTTGATGTACCTAAGGTTGTTCGCTGTCCCGGATATGATCACGAACATGACGAGGAGTCTCGAAATGGTCGAGACATAAAGATTGATATATTGGAAGCCTATATTTGGATATCGGAAATGTTCCGGATGAAATCGGGATTTTACCGGAGTACTGGGGGGTTACCGGAACCCCCCCGGGGGTTACTGGGCCTACATGGGCCCTAAGGGAGAAGAGGAGGGCCGGCCAGGGCAGGCCGTGCACTCCCTCCCCCCTAGTCCGAATAGGACAAGGAAGGGGGGGGGTGGCGCCCCCCTTTCCTCTTTCTCACTCCCCCTTCCTTTTCCAACAAGGCAAGAGGGGGGAGTCCTACTCCCGGTGGGAGTTGGACTCCTCCAGGCGCACCCCTTGGGCCGGCAGCACCTCCCCCTCTCCCTCCTTTATATACGGGGGCAAGGGGGCACCCCATGACACACAAGTTGATCTTCGTGATCGTTCCTTAGCCGTGTGCGGTGCCCCCTTCCACCATATTCCAGCTCGGTCATATCGTAGCAGTGCTTAGGCGAAGCCCTGCGTCGATAGAACATCATCACCGTCATCACGCCGTCGTGCTGACGAAACTCTCCCTCAACACTTTGCTGGATCGGAGCTCGAGGGACGTCACCGAGTTGAACATGTGCAGAACTCGGAGGTGTCGTACATTCAATACTTGGATCGGTCGGATTGGGAAGACGTATGACTACTTCCTCTATGTTGTGTCAACGCTTCCGTTGCCGGTCTATGAGGGTACGTAGACAACACTCTCCCCTCTCGTTGCTATGCATCACCATGATCTTGCATGTGCGTAGGAAAATTTTGAAATTACTACGTTCCCCAACAGTGGCATTCGAGCCAGGTTTTATGCGTTGATGTTATGCACGAGTAGAACACAAGTGAGTTGTGGGCGATATAAGTCATACTGCTTACCAGCATGTCATACTTTGGTTCAGCGGTATTGTTGGATGAAGCGGCCCAGACCGACATTACGCATACGCTTACGCGAGACTGGTTCTACCGACGTGCTTTGCACACAGGTGGCTGGCGGGTGTCAGTTTCTCCAACTTTAGTTGAACCAAGTGTGGCTATGCCCGGTCCTTGCGAAGGTTAAAACAACACCAACTTGACAAACTATCGTTGTGGTTTTGATGCGTAGGTAAGAACGGTTCTTGCTAAGCCCGTAGCAGCCACGTAAAACTTGCAACAACAAAGTAGAGGACGTCTAACTTGTTTTTGCAGGGCATGTTGTGATGTGATATGGTCAATACATGATGCTAAATTTTATTGTATGAGATGATCATGTTTTGTAACCGAGTTATCGGCAACTGGCAGGAGCCATATGGTTGTCGCTTTATTGTATGCAATGCAATCGCATTGTAATGCTTTACTTTATCACTAAGCGGTAGCGATAGTCGTGGAAGCATAAGATTGGCGAGACGACAACGATGCTACGATGGAGATCAAGGTGTCGCGCCGGTGATGATGGTGATCATGACGGTACTTCGGAGATGGAGATCACAAGTACAAGATGATGATGGCCATATCATATCACTTATATTGATTGCATGTGATGTTTATATTTTATGCATCTTATCTTGCTTTGATTGATGGTAGCATTATAAGATGATCCCTCACTAAATTATCAAAGTGTAAGTGTTCTCCCTGAGTATGCACCGTTGTGAAAGTTCTTCATGCTGAGACACCACGTGATGATCGGATGTGATAGGCTCTACATTCAAATACAACGGGTGCAAAACAGTTGCCCACACGAAATACTCAGGTTAAACTTGACGATCCTAGCATATAACAGATATGGCCTCGAAACACGGAGACCAAAAGGTCGAGCGTGAATCATATAGTAGATATGATCAACATATTGATGTTCACCATTGATACTACTCCATCTCACGTGATGATCGGACATGGTTTAGTTGATTTGGATCACGTGATCACTTAGAGGATTAGAGGGATATCTTTCTAAGTGGGAGTTCTTAAGTAATATGATTAATTGAACTTAAATTTATCATGAACTTAGTACCTGATAGTATCTTGCTTGTCTATGTTTGATTGTAGATAGATGGCTCGTGCTGTTGTTCCGTTGAATTTAATGCGTTCCTTGAGAAAGCAAAGTTGAAAGATGATGGTAGCAATTATACGGACTGGGTCCGTAACTTGAGGATTATCCACATTGCTGCACAGAAGAATTACGTCTTGGAAGCACCGCTAAGTGCCAAGCCTGCTGCAGGAGCAACACCAGATGTTATGAACGTCTGGCAGAGCAAAGCTGATGAATACTCGATAGTTCAGTGTGCCATGCTTTACGGCTTAGAACCGGGTCTTCAACGACGTTTTGAACATCATGGAGCATATGAGATGTTCCAGGAGTTAAAGTTCATATTTCAAGCAAATGCCCGGATTGAGAGATATGAAGTCTCCAATAAGTTCTATAGCTGCAAGATGGAGGAGAATAGTTCTGTCAGTGAACATATACTCAAAATGTCTGGGTATCATAATCACTTGACTCAACTGGGGGTTAATCTTCCTGTTGATAGTGTCATTGACCAAGTTCTTCAATCATTGCCACCAAGCTATAAAAGCTTCATGATGAACTATAATATGCAAGGGATGAATAAGACTATTCCCGAGCTCTTCGCGATGCTAAAACCCGCGGAGGTAGAAATCAAGAAGGAGCATCAAGTGTTGATGGTCAATAAGACCACTAGTTTCAAGAAAAAGGGCAAAGGGAAGAAGAAAGGGAACTTCAAGAAGAACAACAAACAAGTTGCTGCTCAGGAGAAGAAACCGAAGTCTGGACCTAAGCCTGAGACTGAGTGCTTCTACTGCAAGCAGACTGGACACTGGAAGCGGAACTGCCCCAAGTATTTGGCGGATAAGAAGGATGACAAAGTGAACAAAGGTATACGTGATATACATGTTATTGATGTGCACCTTACTAATGCTCGCAGTAGCACCTTGGTATTTGATACTGGTTCTATTGCTAACATTTGCAACTCGAAATAGGGGCTACGGATTAAGCGAAGTTTGGCTAAGGACGAGGTGACGATGCGCGTGGGAAATGGTTCCAAAGTCGATGTGATCGCGGTCGGCACACTATCTCTACATCTACCTTCGGGATTAGTATTAGACCTAAATAATTGTTATTTGGTGCCAGCGTTGAGCATGAACATTATATCTGGATCTTGTTTGATGCGAGACGGTTATTCATTTAAATCAGAGAATAATGGTTGTTCTATTTATATGAGTAATATCTTTTATGGTCATGCACCCTTGAAGAGTGGTCTATTTTTGATGAATCTCGATAGTAGTGATACGCATATTCATAATGTTGAAATCAAAAGATGCAGAGTTGATAATGATAGTGCAACTTATTTGTGGCACTGCCGTTTATGTCATATTGGTGTAAAGCGCATGAAGAAACTCCATACTGATGGAGTTTTGGAACCACTTGATTATGAATCACTTGGTACTTGCTAACCGTGCCTCATGGGTAATATGACTAAAACACCGTTCTCCGGTACTATGGAGAGAGCAACGGATTTGTTGGAAATCAAACATACAGATGTATGCGGTCCAATGAATGTTGAGGCTCGTGGCGGATATCGTTATTTTCTCACCTTCACAGATGATTTAAGCAGATATGGGTATATCTACTTAATGAAACATAAGTCTGAAACATTTGAAAAGTTCAAAGAATTTCAGAGTGAAGTTGAAAATCATCATAACAAGAAAATAAAGTTTCTATGATCTGATCATGTAGGAGAATATTTGAGTTACGAGTTTGGTCTACATTTGAAACAATGCGGAATAGTTTCGCAGCTCACGCCACCCGAAACACCACAGCGTAATAGTGTGTCCGAACATCGTAATCATACTTTATTAGATATGGTGCGATCTATGATGTCTCTTACTGATTTACCGCTATCATTTTTGGGTTATGCTTTAGAGACGGCTGCATTCACATTAAATAGGACACCATCGAAATCCGTTGAGACGACGCCTTATGAACTATGGTTTGGCAAGAAACCAAAGTTGTCATTTCTGAAAGTTTGGGGCTGCGATGCTTATGTGAAAAAGCTTCAACCTGATAAGCTTGAACCCAAATCGGAGAAATGTGTCTTCATAGGATACCCAAAGGAGACTGTTGGGTACACCTTCTATCACAGATCCGAAGGCAAGACTTTTGTTGCTAAATTCGGAGTTTTTCTAGAGAAGGAGTTTCTCTCGAAAGAAGTGAGTGGGAGAAAAGTAGAACTTGATGAGGTAACTGTACCTGCTCCCTTATTGGAAAGTAGTACATCACAGAAACCGGTTTCTGTGACACCTACACCAATTAGTGAGGAAGCTAATGATAATGATCATGAAACTTTAGATCAAGTTACTACCGAACCTCGTAGATCAACCAGAGTAAGATCCGCACCAGAGTGATACGGTAATCCTGTTCTGGAAGTCATGCTACTAGATCGTGATGAACCTACGAACTATGAAGAAGCGATGGTGAGCCCAGATTCCGCAAAATGGCTAGAAGCCATGAAATCTGAGATGGGATCCATGTATGAGAACAAAGTGTGGACTTTGGTTGACTTGCTCGTTGATCGGCAAGAAATTGAGAATAAATGGATCTTCAAGAAGAAGACTGACGCTGACGGTAATGTTACTGTCTACATAGCTCGACTTGTTGCGAAATGTTTTCAACAAGCCCAAGGGATTGACTACGTTGAGACCTTCTCACCCGTAGTGATGCTTAAGTCTGTCCGAATCATGTTAGCAATTGCCGCATTTTATGATTATGAAATTTCACAAATGGATGTCAAAACTACATTCCTGAATGGATTTCTAGAAGAAGAGTTGTATATGATGCAACCAGAAGGTTTTGTCGATCCAAAGGGAGCTAACAAAGTGTGCAAGCTCCAGCGATCCATTTATGGACTGGTGAAAGCCTCTTGGAGTTGGAATAAACGCTTTGATAGTGTGATCAAGGCATTTGGTTTTATAAAGACGTTTGGAGAAGCCTGTATTTACAAGAAAGTGAGTGGGAGCTCTATAGCATTTCTGATATTATATGTGGATGACATATTATTGATTGGAAATAATATAGATTTTCTGGATAGCATAAAGGGATACTTGAATAAGAGTTTTTCAATGAAAGACCTCGGTGAAGCTGCTTACATATTGGGCATTAAGATCTATAGAGATAGATCAAGACGCTTAATTGGACTTTCACAAAGCACATACCTTGACAAAGTTTTGAAGAAGTTCAAAATGGATCAAGCAAAGAAAGGGTTCTTGCCTGTGTTACAAGGTGTGAAGTTGAGTAAGACTCAATGTCCGACCACTGCAGAAGATAGAGAGAAAATGAAAGATGTTCCCTATGCTTCAGCCATAGGCTCTATCATGTATGCAATGATGTGTACCAGACCTGATGTGTGCCTTGCTATAAGTCTAGCAGGGAGGTACCAAAGTAATCCAGGAGTGGATCACTGGACAGCGGTCAAGAACATCCTGAAGTACCTGAAAAGAACTAATGATATGTTTCTCGTATATGGAGGTGACAAAGAGCTCATCATAAATGGTTACATTGATGCAAGCTTTGACACTGATCCGGATGATTCTAAATCGCAAACCGGATACGGGTTTACATTAAATGGTGGAGCTGTCAGTTGGTGCAGTTCTAAACAAAGCGTCGTGGCAGGATCTACATGTGAAGCGGAGTACATAGCTGCTTCGGAAGCAGCTAATGAAGGAGTCTGGATGAAGGAGTTCATATCTGATCTAGGTGTCATACCTAGTGCATCGGGTCCAATGAAAATCTTTTGTGACAATACTGGTGCAATTGCCTTGGCAAAGGAATCCAGATTTCACAAGAGAACCAAGCACATCAAGAGACGCTTCAATTCCATTCGGGATTTAGTCCAAGTGGGAGACATAGAAATTTGCAAGATACATACGGATCTGAATGTTGCAGACCAGCTGACTAAGCCTCTTCCACGAGCAAAACATGATCAGCACCAAGGCTCCATGGGTGTTAGAATCATTACTGTGTAACCAAGATTATTGACTCTAGTGCAAGTGGGAGACTAAAGGAAATATGCCCTAGATGCAATAATAAAGTTATTATTTATTTCCTTGTATCATGATAAAAGTTTATTATTCATGCTAGAATTGTATTAACCTGAAACATAATATATGTGTGAATACATAGACAAACATAGTGTCACTAGTATGCCTCTACTTGACTAGCTCGTTAATCAAAGATGGTTATGTTTCCTAACCATAGACATGAGTTGTTATTTGGTTAACGGGATCACATCATTAGGAGAATGATGTGATTGACTTGACCCATTCCATTAGCTTAGCACTTGATCGTTTAGTTTGTTTCTATTGCTTTCTTCATAACTTATATATGTTCCTATGACTATGAGATTATGCAACTCCCGTTAACCGGAGGAACACTTTGTGTGCTACCAAATGTCACAACGTAACTAGGTGATTATAAAGGTGCTCTATAGGTGTCTCCAAAGGTATTTGTTGGGTTGGTGTATTTCGAGATTAGGATTTGTCACTCCGATTGTCGGAGAGGTATCTCTGGGCCCTCTCGGTAATGCACATCACTCAAGCCTTGCAAGCATTGCAACTAATAAGTTAGTTGTGGGATGATGTATTACGGAACGAGTAAAGAGACTTGCCGGTAACGAGATTGAACTAGGTATTGAGATACCGACGATCGAATCTCGGGCAAGTAACATACCGATGACAAAGGGAACAACGTATATTGTTATGCGGTCTGACCGATAAAGTTCTTCGTAGAATATGTAGGAGCCAATATGAGCATCCAGGTTCCGCTATTGGTTATTGACCGGAGACGTGTCTCGATCATGTCTACATAGTTCTCGAACCCGTAGGGTCCGCACGCTTAAAGTTTGGTGACGATCGTAATTAGGTTTTTGTGTTTTGATGTACTGAAGGTTGTTTGCTGTCCCGGATATGATCACGGACATGACGAGGAGTCTCGAAATGGTCGAGACATAAAGATTGATATATTGGAAGCCTATATTTGGATATCGGAAACGTTCCAGATGAAATCGGGATTTTACCGGAGTACCGGGGGGTTACCGGAACCCCCCGGGGGTTATTGGGCCTACATGGGCCCTAAGGGAGAAGAGGACGGCCGGCCAGGGCAGGCCGCACGCCCCCTCCCCCCTAGTCCGAATTGGACAAGGAAGGGGGCGGGGGCGGCGCCCCCTTTCCTCTTTCTCCCTTCCCCCTTCCTTTTCCAACAAGGCAAGAGGGGGGAGTCCTACTCCTGGTGGGAGTAGGACTCCTCCAGGCGCACCCCTTGGGCCGGCCGCACCTCCCCCTCTCCCTCCTTTATATACGGGGGCAAGGGGGCACCCCATGACACACAAGTTGATCTTCGTGATCGTTCCTTAGCCGTGTGCGGTGCCCCCTTCCACCATATTCCACCTCAGTCATATCATAGTGGTGCTTAGGCGAAGCCCTGCGTCGATAGAACATCATCACCGTCATCACGCCGTTGTGCTGATGAAACTCTCCCTCAACACTTTGCTGGATCGAAGCTCGAGGGACGTCACCGAGTTGAACGTGTGCAGAACTCGGAGGTGCCGTACGTTCGGTAGTTGGATCGGTCAGATCGGGAAGACGTACGACTACTTCCTCTATGTTGTGTCAACGCTTCCTTTGCCGGTGTACGAGGGTACGTAGACAACACTCTCCCCTCTCGTTGCTATGCATCACCATGATCTTGCGTGTGCGTAGGAAATTTTTGAAATTACTACGTTCCCCAACATGCAGCTCCTATCGGGATTTGTCAGCACATTCGGGCGGCTTTGCTGGTTTAGTTTTACCATTGTCGAGATGTCTTGTAACCGGGATTCCGAGTTTGATCGGATTGTCTTAGGAGAAGGAATATCCTTCGTTGACCGTGAGAGCTTGTGATGGGCTAAGTTGGGACACCCCTGTAGGGATTTGAACTTTCGAAAGCCGTGCCTGCGGTTATGGGCAGATGGGAATTTGTTATTGTCCGGTTGTAGAAAACCTTATACTAAACTTGATTAAAATGAATCAACAGAGTGTGTGGCCGTGATGGTCTCTTTTTGGCGGAGTCCGGGAAGAGAACACGGTCTCGAGTTATGTTTGATCGTAGGTTGTTCTAGGATCACTTCTTGATCATAGTTCATCGACCGTGCCTTTGCCTTCTCTTCTCGCTCTCTTTTGTGTATGTTAGCCACCATCTATGCTAGTCGCTTGCTGCAGCTCCACATCATACCTTTTACCCTTCCTATAAGCTTAAATAGTCTTGATCGCGAGGGTGTGAGATTGCTGAGTCCCCGTGACTCACAGATTCCTTCCAAAACCAGATGCAGGGACCGATGATACCGCTCCAGGTGATTCGACTGAGCTCAAGTGGGAGTTCGATGAGGACTCGGGACGATACTACGTTTCCTTTCCATACGATCAGTAGTGGTGCCCAGTTGGGGCGATCGGGGACATCGTTGCATTTGGGGTTTATCTTTATTTTGGTTCCATAGTCGGACCTTGAGTGTATCTGGATGAATGTAATGATATTTATGCTATTTATGTGATGTGGCGAGTGTAAGCCAACTATGTATCTCTTTCCCTTATGTATTACATGGGTTGTTGTAAAGATTACCTCACTTGCGACATTGCTTTCAATGCGGTTATGCCTCTAAGTCGTGCTTCAACATGTGGGAGATATAGCCGCATCGAGGGCGTTACACCTCAGCTGGATCAGACGGAGCTGCTGCCACTGTCAGTGCAAGAGCAACTGCAGGTGCTCGATCCGTTGCTGAAGGTGGTACCGATGTGCAAGACAGCGGCGATCTTGTTTGATCTGCTAGGATCAGCTTTCTAACTTGACTAGGCTCCGTGACCGTGATCCAATCTTTTTCTTCATTTCTTTTAAACGCGAGAAGGACTAATTGTGGCGTGTTTTTTAAACCAAACTGCAGTTCATCATACGGATTCAGCTTGTACTCAGACAACAGACTGATCCAATTTTTTCGGTAATATAAGTGATGGACAGTGCCTTCGTTACTGACACGACATAATAAGTGAAACCTGCAAAAATATCCATCGTAGAGCAAACCAAACGGTTTATTCTGTGATGAATGTCACATGGAAAAACCCGCATCGTAAAATTGCACCAAAAGAAAGAAAACAATACATTAAATCAATAAGATTTAGACAGTAAATCAATAAGATTTACTTGATGTGACACAAGTGAATCCTTACGAGGAAATCACTATGTTGAAGTACTAAACAGAAGATTGGTCGTCCAACTACGCGTGGCATGCAGGGCCCCCGCCTACTCCCACAAGCAGGATAGTCCAAAGGTTGTGACAAATCATATGGACCGAACATCCATGGGACTGGAAATCCTAGTGAGTGCGATAAACCCTGCAATGCATACAGATATTGGAGTGTAACCATAATTGATAAACCATCCTCACAAAAAAGATGATCTGGATACTTCAAAATATATAGACTAAATTGAGTGGACAGACATTAACATAGTTTGTTCTCAGGACTCACCACACACCAAAAGCGGCAGTACTAAACAATACAGTGTTCACAAACACAAATCAAGTACTGAACAATAGTACTTACTATAGACAAGCAAAGTTGCGCTAATTAAACTCTATGGACTATTTCTTGCCACCGACCTACGGGATGAACCCCGCATAACTGACTAGGCCATGGACTTCGTGAGAGATGTCTACCGGCACCATCACCATCTTCTCAACCTTGGAGAACCTAACAGAGTGGTCTTTCCACTCATAAACATGACGATGAAGACAAGCCGCATCAGATTTGTCGGGAAGCTTTAAAAGAACCACACCCTTCGTAATCGAAGGCACAACCAGGAAATTGTTGTGGTCAAGTACAGCCTCGAGAACACGCCTGACAACAATGCTACAGGAAAATACTAGTTCAGGACATGTGGCAACAAGGACACAACAACTGGATAGTTTAGCAGTAGAACTCATCCTCGGGTCTTCCAGTTCACACGGCATGACTTTGAGAAGTTCATCTCCACCGCGGACCTCCTTCTAATTCAAACAGAAACCAAATATTTTATTACTACCTTCGTTTAGAAATATAAGACGATTTTCGATATTTTACTCCATATATGACTACATATACGCACAGAAATGAGTGAACAAAGACACTAGAACATGTCTTCAAAGGCATGAGAGCAGAGGGATTACTTGCAATATCCATAACACAAGTTACTGATGCAAATATACCATCTTCAAAGGTAGCATTGATGTTCATAAAGTAGTTGAAAGTAATCTATAAGAAATCAGTGTCAACCACTCACATGTTTTGGTCAAAAGAGGAATTTAGAACCGCCATTTGGCACACAAAAATCACATGCAAGATCACCTAGGAAGTGGTACTACTAGTACTAGTACTAGTACTGCGTTTTAGATGAAAAAACACGATCAAGATCGAGAAAAAGATAGTCAAGAAGAGATATTACCTGGACTTGCTTAATGAGGGATCCCGAAGAGGGGGGCTTGGACAGGGTGATGGCTTTGTGCTTGTTTGCAGTAGTCTCAGCGGGGTGCTTGCGCTTCTTCGTACCATGAGCCTCGATGGTTTTTGCCAGCGTCCATCAAGAAACTGTCAAATAGAAATAAAAGAAAATAAACCATAATCACAAACCCAAAAGAAGAACAGAGAGGGAGTTATAAGATCAGTCTCGGGGTTGCAAGACCGGGCCTTGGCCAGAATCAACACCATTGATGCGCTCACCATTCCTTCTTTGGGAGATAAGAACAATGGCAGAAGCAGGTCAGGGTTTTATTGAAGAAATGAGGAACAAGATGAGGGAGAAGCGAGGGTTGGGTAGAGAGGAAGCTGAGAGAGAAGAGTGAAATGATGGTTGCTTCGTCCGTCCAACTTACTGCTGGAAAGGAGGGGGTTTTGTGATTTGACGGCTCATTGGGAATTACCGCGACACTTCGATCGGGGAAGTCTACCGTGAAGTTGGGCACTCTACTATGGAGTAATTTAGTGCATGGCTGGTGGACCCTGATGATGGATGTCCCACACGTCGGCGAAAGTGAGTAGCAAAGTTCCCGACGACCGTCGAGGAGTATCCGCATGGTAGAGCGAGTCCACTGTTTTTTCTGAAGAAAAAAATGATTACAGCAAGCGTTTCCACTCTTACGACGGAGGAGTGCGAAACATGGTAGCCACTTGAACATACACAGTGCTCCTACTACTAGGCATGTGTAGTGGTTCATACGTCAGTACTACATAATCTTGTTGCTAGTGTAGTAAGATATGACAATAACAAATGATGTTGTGCGCATGTCAACTATATGAACATTAATGTAATATAGTACCGCTTTTTCGACTGTCCGGTCGAGAATGAACAATGAGATCAATGTTAAGAGAACTAGGTCTACAGCGCATGGAGAGTACGGTGCTACAGTACTCCACGAAACATGATCCATATGAAGCACGGTGACTTAGTGTTAGACAGGGTGTATTTGTGCACGGGATGGGAGCAAAAGTTCCCTTCTCGACCCACTTTTGGGTGTTTGGCAGAGTGCATGAAGGGTGCATGAGTCCACACTAGTAGGTTAACACAAATACATGAAGAGGGAACAACTATATTGAGATGAGAATGCAACCAAACACACCCACACGCTTTGTGCTATAGTGACTAATCTGCACCGCCTGATGTTGATCCAACGGTCATGTTGCACCAAGACATGGACATGCCCATGTAGAGGACGCCTAAACACCACCGAAGTCCCTCTGCTTCTCGAGGTGCACAAGGTTGGTGATGCAGGGTGCAATGGCCCGCAGAGCCCGCCCCCGGTCGACGGGAGCCAGCTCGTCAAAGACAGCGTCCAATGGCACGAATGGATTCCGGTGACGGAGCCCTGAGAGGATTCACCCAACAACGGCAATGGCAGCCCGCAACCCCTCCTTGTCCAGCTCCGCCCCCACCATCGCGCGGAGACGGCTCAACTCCTCGGACATATAGGTGAAGAAGGAGATCAGGTCAGGAAGCCGCAGCTCGTTGAAGTCGACGGGGTGGTCGAACGGGTTTAGCCGGACATCCGACATGGTCGCGCTGGCACGACAATAGGTATCGTGCAGCCGCAACACGTGCGTGGCAACTTGGTCCACCAAGTGGCTGAGGTGATCCTGGACCTCGTCACGATCGGCCCGCTCGCGCTCCAGCTGCCTCCCCTAACAGCCTATCGTATCTCCCACTTTCTGCAGCAACACCGCCGACGCCTCGAGCATCTTTGTGGTGGACGCCTGCCACTTTTGAAGCTCCGTGAACTCCCGCACATAACGAAGGAGCATGGAACTCCTCTCCTCCTTGAGCTCACGGAGCTCCACATCCTTGGCCCTGAGCTCCGCATCCTTGGCCTCGAGCTCCTGTGTCAGGCGCCTCTCCTCAGACTCCGTGATCTGCTGCGCCGCCATGGCACCAGGTAGAAGTAATGGGGAGAGGAAGCAAAGGGGGTGAAATGGCTGAAAGGCAATGCAATCTACGGGAAGGCAGAGGGAGCCAACCGAGGAGCGGGAAATCTTTAGGTTTTCACCATGGGAAAACACCAGTCGACGACTTATCACATTAGGGAGCAGTGGGTTTTACAGGCGGAGTCATCGTGACTAATTACTTCCGTGCCTGCTCCCGTCAATCAAAAAAATTAAAAATCCTGTCGCGCCTGCTCCCGTCAATCAAAAAATTAAAAATCCTGCCGCGCCTGCCGCACCCAAAGACTAGAGAAACTCCGCGGTGGATATTTATATTTACCTGCCGACAAGGAGATAAAAAAGGGTGAAAAAACAAATGTGGCGGCGGCCTAGCTAATCGCTCGCACTAGCCCAATTAGCTAGCCACCGTGCTTCACTGATGTACTCGGCGGGAAAGGTGGTCTTTCGTGATTTGACGACTCATTTACTTGCTTCGGCGCTATGACCAAGGAGGACCCATAAAACGCGTTGTAGGGCGCCCCGTGTCTCGGCAAGGAAGAATATATGCGTGCACCACCCGGGAGGACCCCGAAACCGCACGGTAGGGTGTGCCATGTCTCGGCATGGAGGAAAAATGTGCGTGTAAAAATATACTGTATCAGACGTAGTAGTACCTATGGTTCGACCTCGGGACCCAGCCAGTCGGTCGAAAACACCCCTCTAGCCACACAACTTCATCATGCTAACGTGGCACGGAGGATAGGTGTGGTTAGCTCCGTCTCGACTAGCCACAACATCTCTTGTTCTAGGTAATTCTTCTATTTTCCAAGCTTTTTTAGTTATAATAACACCACGGCAAGCTAGTGATGACCCACAAGTATAGGGGATCTATCGTAGTCCTTTCGATAAGTAAGAGTGTCGAACCCAACGAGGAGCAGAAGCAAATGTTAAGCGGTTTCTAGCAAGGTATTCTCTGCAAGTACTGAAATAAGTGGTAACAGATAGTTTTGTGATAGGATAATTTGTAACAAGCAACAAGTAACAAAAGTAAATAAAGTGCAGCAAGATGGCCCAATCCTTTTTGTAGCAAAGGACAAGCTTGGACAAACTCTTATATATAGAAAAGCGCTCCCGACGACACATGGGAATATCATCAAGCTAGTTTTCATCACGTTCATAAGATTCATGTTCGGTACTTTGATAATCTGATATGTGGGTGGACCGGTGCTTGGGTACTGTCCTTACTTGGACAAGCATCCCACTTATGATTAACCTCTATTGCAAGCATCCGCAACTACAACAAAAGTATTAAGGTAAACCTAACCATAGCATGAAACATATGGATCCAAATCAGCCCCTTACGAAGCAACGCATAAACTAGGGTTTAAGCTTCTGTCACTCTAGCAACCCATCATCTACTTATTACTCCCCAATGCCTTCCACTAGGCCCAAACAATGGTGAAGTGTCATGTAGTCGACGTTGACATGACACCACTAGAGGGATGACAACATACATCTCATCAAAATATCGAATGAAGACCAAATTCACATAACTACTAATAGCAAGACTTCTCCCACGTCCTCAGGAACAAACGTAACTACTCACAAAGCATATTCATGTTCATAATCAGAGGGGTATTAATATGCATATAGGATCTGAACATATGATCTTCCACCAAATAAACCAACCAGCATCAACTACAAGGAGTAATTAACACTACTAGCAACCCACAAGTACCAATCCCGGACTTGGAGACAAGAGATGAACTAGGGTTTTGAGAGGAGATGGTGCTGGTGAAGATGTTGATGGAGATTGATCTCTCCCAATGAGAGGAGCGTTGGTGATGATGATGGTGATGATTTCCCCCTCCCAGAGGGAAGTTTCCCCGGCAGAACAGCTCCGCCAGAGCCCTAGATTGGTTCCGCCAAGGTTCCGCCTCGTGGCGGCAGAGTTTCGTCCGAGAAGATGGCTTTTATTTTTTTTCCTCATCGAAAGACCTCATATAGCAGAAGATGGACGTCGGAGGGCCACCAGGGGGCCCACAAGGTAGGGGTCGCGCCCAGGGGGTAGGGCGCCCCCCCACCCACGTGGGCAGGGTGTGTCCCCCTGGTGAACTTCTTGCTCTCAGTATTTTTTATATATTCGGAAAACGTCTTCCGTGAAGTTTCAGGACTTCTGGAGCTGTGCAGAATAGGTCTCTAATATTTGCTCCTTTTCCAGCCCAGAATCCCAGCTGTCGGCATTCTCCTCTTTATGGAAACCTTGTAAAATAAGAGAGAATAGGCATAAGTATTGTGACATAATGTGTAATAACAGCCCATAATGCAATAAATATCGATATAAAAGCATGATGCAAAGTGGACGTATCAACTCCCCCAAGCTTAGACCTCGCTTGTCCTCAAGCGAAAGCCGAAATCGAAAAATATGTCCACGTGTTTAGAGATAGAGGTGTCAATAAAAATAAAATGTGGACATGAGGGCATCATAATCATTCTTAGAACAACAACTTATATAATTCTTGTCATATAATTTCTTATGCTGGAGTAATAATTCAATCACAATTTCAAGTATGAATCGTAAACTTCATTGACAACTAACAAACTATAATCTCAGTCATTGGAGCAATTGCAATTTATCATAACATAGGAAAGAGTCAACATATAAGAGCTTTTCAGCAAGTCCACATACTCAACTATCCTATAGTCTTTCACAATTGTTGACACTCACGCAATACTTATGGGTATGGAGTTTTAATCGGACACAGAGAAAGATAGGGGCTTATAGTTTTGCCTCCCAACATTTTACCTCAAGGGTAATGTCAGCAATAATAGTTCATGAAAACTCACATCTAATTAGCCATATATACCAGGATCTTTCCAACATACTGTGCTTGCCAAAGGATAAAATGTAAAAAGGAAGGGTGAAGATCACCATGACTCTTATGCAAGGTAGGAGACAAAAGTAAAAGATAGGCCCTTCACAGATGGAAGCAGAGGTTGTCATGCGCTTTTATGGTTTGATGCACAAAATCTTAGTGCGAAAGAACGTCACTTTATATTGCCACTTGTGATATGGACCTTTATTATGCAGTCTGTCGCTTTTATTTCTTCCATATCACACGATCGTATAAAGCTTATTTTCTCCCACACTAATAAGTCATACATATTTAGAGAGCAATTTTTATTGCTTGCACTAATGACAACTTACTTGGAGGATCTTACTCAATTCATAGGTAGGTATAGTGGACTGCCATGATAAAACTGGTTTAAGGGTATTTGGAAGCACAAGTAGTATCTCTACTTGGTGCGATGAATTTGGCTAGCATGAGGGGGAAAGGCAAGCTCAACCATGTTGGATGATCCATGACAATATAATTTATCTCAGATGTAAGAAAACATAACCCTTACGTTGTCTTCCTTGTCCAACATCAACTCTTTAGCATGTCATATTTTAATGAGTGCTCACAATCATAAAAGATGTCCAAGATAGTATATCTATATATGAAGACCTCTCTTTATTTATTACTTCCTATTAATTGCAACGATGACCAAAACTATGTTTGTCAACTCTCAACAACTTTTATTCACCATACTTTTTCTATGTGAGCTCATCACTCTCCATGAGATCCATATGATCTCTTTGTTTCTTTTTATTTCTTTCTCTTTTCTTTTATTCACTTAGGATCATGGCAAAAGAATCAAGCCCTTGACTCAACACTAATCTTTATTATATAGCTCACGGACTCGATTACATAGAGGAATCATAAAGCAAAACTCACAACTAGATCATACTAAGAACTTTTATTCTACTAGATCAAGATATTACCAAAATGATCGAACTAAGAAAAACGGTAAAGGTAAAAGTGATGGTGATACGATACCGGGGCACTCCCCCAAGCTTGGCAGTTTGCCAAGGGGAGTGCTCATACCCATGTGATTATGTCTCCTTTGTTGGTGAAGAAGGTGGAGTTGTTGATGATGGATAGTCGCACATCGAGCGTAGGAGGTCTTCTAACTTGCGGATAATGCCCTTGAGTGCGATGATATGCTCCTTCAACAAAATATTTTCACGTGTGAGATACTTATTTTGTATACGAGCTAACTCAATCATCTTGAAAGCTTCGATCTCTGTTGGGTTAAGAAGATTGTGATCAAGTTGAAGGGTGTCTTCTGTTGCCGGAACTTGGTCCTCCATGGCCTTCTTGATCCCTTCATCCTTGTTGATCTCCATGGGTTCTTCTCTCTTCAGCTCTATCTTCATTAGCCAAGCATCGTTGCCCTCATTGTTGGAGGAGGAGGGAGACGACATAGTGCCTGGCCTTGACAACCCTGACAGAAAATAGCTTGAAACAAAGGCAGGAGATTTTTGCATGATACGGGAGTCAAAACCTCAAGGAGATTATATGATGAATTTTTACTAACCAAAATACATAATGTGTAAGAAAACGGAGTACGGAGAGCACACGAGGTGCCCACGAGGTAGGGGGCGCGCCCAGGGGGTAGGGTGTGCCCTCCACCCTCGTGGAGGCCTCGTGTCCTTCCCGGACTGCTACTTATTTTTCTATTTTTCTAAATATTCCAAAACGGAGAAATATTGCCTTAAAAACTGTTTTGGAGTCGGTTTACTTACCATACCACATACCTATACCTTTTTGGAGTCTGAAACGTTCCGGAAAGTGTCCCTTATGTATTCCTCCGGGGTTACGGTTTCAATAACATTGGTTTCAACATTTATTGGATTACCTGAGATATAATGTTTAATTCTTTGACCGTTCACCACCTTCGGATTTGTGCCTTCGAAATTGTTAATTTTTATGGCACCAGAACGATATACCTCCTCGATAACGTAAGGACCTTCCCATTTAGAGAGAAGTTTTCCTGCAAAAAATCTTAAACGAGAGTTGTATAGCAACACATAATCACCTACATTAAACTCCCGCTTTTGTATCCTTTTATCATGCCATCTTTTAACTTTTTCTTTAAACAACTTGGAATTTTCATAGGCTTGGGTTCTCCATTCATCAAGTGAGCTAATATCAAATAACCTCTTCTCACTGACAAGTTTGAAATCATAATTGAGTTCTTTAATAGCCCAATATGCCTTATGTTCTAGTTCGAGAGGTAAGTGACATGCTTTTCCATAAACCATTTTATACAGAGACATACCCTTAGGATTCTTATATGCAGTTCTATAGGCCCATAATGCATCATCAAGTTTCTTGGACCAATTCTTTCTAGATTTATTAACAGTCTTTTGCAAAATTAATTTGAGCTCTCTATTACTCAATTCTACTTGACCACTAGACTGAGGGTGATAGGGAGATGCAATTCTATGATTAACATCATACTTAGCAAGCATTTTACGGAAAGCACCATGAATAAAATGTGAACCACCATCAGTCATTAAATACCTAGGGACTCCAAATCTTGGAAAAATAACTTCTTTAAGCATTTTAATAGAAGTGTTATGATCATCACTACTAGTTGAAATAGCTTCTACCCACTTAGTAACATAATCAACAACAACTAAAATATGTGTATATCCATTAGAGGAAGGAAAAGGTCCCATATAGTGAAAGCCCCAAACATCAAATGGTTCAATAACAAGTGAATAATTCATAGGAATTTCTTGACGTCTACTAATATTACCAATTCTTTGACATTCATCACAAGATAAGAGAAACTTACGGGCATCCTTGAAGAGAGTAGGCCAATAAAAACCAGATTGCAATACCTTATGTGCAGTCCTATCTCCAGCATGGTGTCCTCCATAAGCTTCGGAGTGACACTTGCGTAGGATCTGTTCCTGTTCATGCTCAGGTACACAACGTCTAATAACACCATCTACTCCTTCTTTATAAAGATGTGGGTCATCCCAAAAGTAATGCCTCAAATCATAGAAGAACTTTTTCTTTTGCTTGTATGTGAAGCTAGGTGGTATAAATTTAGCAACAATATAATTAGCATAATCATCATACCATGGAGCAGTATGAGAAGCATTTATGACATTCAATTGCTCATCTGGAAAGCTATCATCAATAGGTAGTGGGTCATCAAGCACATTTTCTAACCTAGACAAGTTGTCTGCAACGGGGTTCTCAGCTCCCTTTGTATCAACAATATGTAAGTCAAATTCTTGTAGCAAGAGAACCCATCTAATAAGTCTAGGTTTAGCATCTTTCTTTTCCATTAGATATTTAATGTCAGCATGATCAGTGTGAATAGTTACTTTAGAATCAACAATATAAGGTCTGAACTTATCGCAAGCAAATACAATTGCTAAGAATTCTTTTTGAGTAGTAGCATAATTTCTTTGAGCATTGTCTAGGGTTTTACTAGCATATTTAATAACATTTAATTTCTTATCAACTCTTTTCCCTAGAACATCACCTACAGCATAATCACTAGAATCACACATAATTTCAAAGGGTAAATTCCAATTAGGTGGCTTAACAATAGGTGCAGAGATCAATGCTTTCTTAAGTATTTCAAATGCTTCTACACAATCATCATCAAAGACAAATGGTATATCTTTTTGTAGTAAATTAGTCAGAGGCCGAGAAATCTTTGAGAAGTCCTTAATGAACCTCCTATAAAATCCAGCGTGACCAAGGGAACTTCTTATACCTTTGAAGTCCTTGGGACATGGCATCTTTTCAATAGCATCAACCTTGGCTTTATCAACCTCAATACATATTTCAGAAACTTTATGCCCCAAGACAATACCTTCATTAACCATAAAGTGGCACTTTTCCCAATTCAAGACAATATTAGTTTCTTCACATCTCTGCAAAACTCGATCAAGGTTTCTCAAGCAATAATCAAAAGAAGATCCATAGACGGAGAAATCATCCATGAAAACCTCACAAATCTTTTCACAGAAGTCAGAGAATATAGCCATCATGCATCTTTGAAAGGTAGCAGGTGCATTACATAAACCAAAGGCATACGTCTATAAGAAAAAGTACCAAAAGGGCAAGTAAACGTAGTCTTTGATTGATCCTTGGCTGACACAGGTATTTGAGAGAAACCAGAATAACCATCTAGAAAGCAAAAATGTGTATGTTTGGATAATCTTTCTAGCATTTGATCGATAGAAGGTAAGGGGTAATGATTCTTTTTAGTGGCCTTATTTAATTTGCGGAAATCAATTACCATCCTATAACCTGTAATAATTCTTTGAGGAATCAATTCATCTTTATCATTAGGAACAACAGTAATACCTCCCTTCTTAGGGACACAATGGACATGACTTACCCACTGACTATCAGCAACGGGATAGATTATACCTGCCTCAAGGAGCTTTAGTATTTCTTTTTTTCCAATTCTTTCATTTTAGGATTCAGCCATCGTTGATGATCATGAGCTGGTTTAGCATCTTCTTCCAAATTTATTTTATGTTGACATAGAGTGGGACTAATGCCCTTAAGATCATTAAGAGTATACCCAATAGCAGCATGGTGCTTCTTTAGAGTTTTCTATAATCTCTCTTCCTCATGCTCTGAAAGGTTAGCACTAATAATAACAGGATATATCTTTTTCTCATCAAGATAAGCATATTTAAGAGTATCAGGCAACGGTTTAAGCTCAAACACGGGATCACCTTTGGGTGGAGGAGGATCCCCTAAGATTTCAACAGGTAAATTGTTTTTTAGAATAGGTTCCTGTTTAAAGAATACTTCATCTATTTCCCTTCTTTCATTCATAAACATATCATTTTCATGGTCTAGCAAATATTGTTTTAAAGGATCACTAGGAGGTACGGCAATAGAAGCAAGACCAATAATTTCATCCTCACTAGGTAATTCTTCTTCACAGTGTTGTCTACTAAATTTAGAGAAATTAAATTCATGAGACATATCATCTAAACCGATAGTAACACCATCCTTTTTGCAATCTATCTTAGCATTAACAGTGTTTAAGAAGGGTCTACCAAATATAATGGGACAAAAGCTATCTTGTGGGGAACCAAGAACAAGAAAATCAGCAGGATATTTAGTTTTCCCACACAAGACTTCAACATCTCTAACAATTCCCATTGGTGAAATAGTATCTCTATTGGCAAGTTTAATTGTGACATCAATATCTTCTATCTCAACAGGTGCAATATCATGCATAATTTCTTTGTATAAGCTGTAAGATATTGCACTAGCACTAGCACCCATATCACATAAGTCATGATAACAATGATCTCCTATTTTAACAGAAATAACAGGCATACCTACCACAGGTCTGTTTTTATCTTTAGCACAAGGTTTAGCAATTCTAGCAGTCTCATCAAGGAAATGAATAACATGCCCATCAATATTATCAGACAAGAGATCTTTAACAATAGCAATATCAGGTTCAACTTTAATTTGCCCAGGAGGTGTATAAGTTTTAATATTTCTTTTATGAACCACTGTTGAAGCTTTAGCATGATCCTTTATCCTAACAGGGAAGGGTGGTTTCTCAACATAAGAAGTAGAAACAATAGGATCATTATAAGTGACAATCTTTTCTTCAACTTTAATAGGTGCAGCTACTTTTACTTCTATGGGAGGATGCTATTTAAACCACTTCTCCTTGGGGAGATCAACATAAGTAGCAAAAGATTCACAGAAAGAAGCTACTATCTCAGAGTCAAGTCCATATTTAGTGCTAAATTTACGGAAAACATCGGTATCCATAAAAGATTTAACACAATCAAACTTAGGTGTCATACCTGACTCCTTACCTTCGTCGAGGTCCCAATCTTCAGAGTTGCGTTTAATTCTTTCCAATAAATCCCATTTGAATTCAATAGTCTTCATCATAAAAGAGCCAGCACAAGAAGTATCGAGCATGGTGCGATTGTTATCAGAAAGCCGAGCATATAAATTTTGAATAATCATCTCTCTTGAGAGCTCATGATTGGGGCATGAATATAACATTGATTAAGCCTCCCCCAAGCTTGAACGATGCTTTCTCCTTCGTGAGGCCAAAAATTATATATATAACTGCGATCACGATGAACAAGATGCATAGGATAAAACTTCTGATGAAATTCCAATTTCAATCGTTTGTAGTTCCATGACCCCGTATCATCACATAGCCTATACCATGTCAATGCATCTTCCCTCAAAGATAAAGGGAAGACCTTCTTCTTAACAACATCTCTGGGTACACCTGCAAGCTTAAATAATTCACAAACTTCATCAACATATATTAGGTGCTATCAGGATGCATTGTTCCATCTCCTACAAAAGGATTTGCTAGCAGTTTTTCTAACATACCCGAAGGAAATTCAAAGCAGACATTTACATTTTCATTTTCATTTTCAGTAGGTTCAGTTGGTTGAGGAGCAATTCTTTGCTCTACTGGTAGGGGTGAAGATACCCCGAACAAGCCCCTTAGAGGATTACTTTCCATAGTAACAAGTGATAGTAAATTTTAGCACACTATATAAATCTTTCCTTACCAAATTCCACCTACCAAAGGCGCTTCACTCCCCGGCAACGGCGCCAGAAAAGAGTCTTGATGACCCACAAGTATAGGGAATCTATTGTAGTCTTTCGATAAGTAAGAGTGTCGAACCCAACGAGGAGCAGAAGGAAATGATAAGCGGTTTCCAGCAAGGTATTCTCTGCAAGTACTGAAATAAGTGGTAACAGATAGTTTTGTGATAGGATAATTTGTAACGAGCAACAAGTAACAAAAGTAAATAAAGTGCAGCAAGATGGCCCAATCCTTTTTGTAGCAAAGGACAAGCCTGGACAAACTCTTATATAGAGAAAAGCGCTCCCAACGACACATGGGAATATCGTCAAGCTAGTTTTCATCACGTTCATAAGATTCGCGTTCGGTACTTTGATAATCTGATATGTGGGTGGACCGGTGCTTGGGTACTGTCCTTACTTGGACAAGCATCCCACTTATGATTAACCTCTAGTGCAAGCATCCGCAACTACAACAAAAGTATTAAGGTAAACCTAACCATAGCATGAAACATATGGATCCAAATCATCCACTTACGAAGCAACGCATAAACTAGGGTTTAAGCTTCTGTCACTCTAGCAACCCATCATCTACTTATTACTCCCCAATGCCTTCCTCTAGGCCCAAACAATGGTGGAGTGTCATGTAGTCGACGTTCACATGACACCACTAGAGGGATGACAACATACATCTCATCAAAATATCGAACGAAGACCAAATTCACATAACTACTAATAGCAAGACTTCTCCCATGTCCTCAGGAACAAACGTAACTACTCACAAAGCATATTCATGTTCATAATCAGAGGGGTATTAATATGCATATAGGATCTGAACATATGATCTTCCACCAAATAAACCAACTAGCATCAACTACAAGGAGTAATTAACACTACTAGCAACCCACAGGTACCAATCCCGGACTTGGAGACAAGAATTGGATACAAGAGATGAACTAGGGTTTTGAGAGGATATGGTGCTAGTGAAGATGTTGATGGAGATTGCCCTCTCCTGATGAGAGGAGCGTTGGTGATGACGATGGCGATGATTTCCCCCTTTCGGAGGGAAGTTTCCCCGGCAGAACAGCTCCGCCAGAGCCCTAGATTGGTTCCGCCAAGGTTCCGCCTCATGGCGGCGGAGTTTCGTCCGAGAAGATGGCTTTTTATTTTTTCCTCATCGAAAGACCTCATATAGCAGAAGATGGACGTCGGAGGGCCACCAGGGGGCCCACGAGGTAGGGGGCGCGCTTAGGGGGGTAGGGCGCGCCCCCACCCTCGTGGGCAGGGTGTGCCCCCCTGGTGAACTTCTTGCTCTCAGTATTTTTTATATATTTGGAAAACGTCTTCCGTGAAGTTTCAGGACTTTTGGAGCTGTGCAGAATAGGTCTCTAATATTTGCTCCTTTTCCAGCCCAGAATCCCAACTGCCGGCATTTTCCTCTTTATGGGAACCTTGTAAAATAAGAGTGAATAGGCATAATTATTGTGACATAATGTGTAATAACAGACCATAATGCAATAAATATCAATATAAAAGCATGATACGAAATGGACGTATCAGCTAGCGCTGCTCTTCGTGTGTGCCCGTGCGTCTAAAGGTTAGACGATGGAGAGGAGAGAGAGATCACAAACCTCGGACCCACCAGTAAGTGAGTCAACGGTCATGCACATGTTGACGAGGCACTCCCTCTACTCTACTCGATGTAATACTGTATAAAATCAAGTTATGGGACAAAGCCAACAACCATTGTTGTTTCAGGCTATCGACTTACGCTTTGTAGTCTAGGTTGCCAGTTCGAATCTCGTCTTTCATTTTTGTTTAGTTTTAGGTCCAAATTTGATCAATGACAAGTGGGACCCCCGTGTGTTGTTCCGATATTTCGGTGTAAGATGGTTATTTTGAACAAACACTTTGCGCGGTTAGACAAGTAATGGCACGAGTTACACGTATTTTGCAAGTTTACGAACAAAAATGACAACGACATAGAATTTCACATCCACCTTGCAGCTTATATGCTATGGTGATATGAGTTTTTACATCGTTGGAAGTGAGATCGAATGGCTTGGGAGTAGTCTTTGTAATTATGTGCAATTTCCAAACTCTCCAAAGTTTTTTTGCAAATATAACATTCAAGCCTCATGTGTGCCGCTGCATCTTGGATCCAACGGCTCCCCGTTGCTCATATTAGGTGCACCCCATAGCTTAATTAGCCATTGCGGTGATACGAGCATCTAGGTCGTATGATCTATGATCAGATGGCACATGCGTAGTACTTGTATTTTCTGTGAAATTCCCAAACTCTCTCGGTCGTATATTGCAAAAACATTCAAACCTCCTACTGTGTGCCGTTAGATCTCCATGAACTCGTATCACCATAGAATCTACAATGCGGGAGCACCTCATATTCTCTCGTGCAAGAAAACATCAGGTGCTCTCGCAGCTTGGATGCTACGGTGATATGAGCTTCGAGGTTGCTTGATCTGAGATCCAATGGCATCTGAGCAGTCTTTGTGCTTGTAAGCAATGGCCGAACTCTTTGGGGGCTTTTCTGCAAAAAACCATTCGAACCACCGAGGAGTTGTTGGGTCACAAATCCAATGGCTCCGAAGAGCTTGTATCACCAAAGCATCTAAGGTGTGGTAGCAGATGATATTCTTACATATAGGAGAATATGATGTCCTCCTTCATCTTAGATGCTACGGTGATACGAGCTTCGAGATCGTTGGATATGGGATCCAAGGGCATCTGAGTAGTTTTTGTACAAATTGTGTGCAATTCTCAAACTCATTAAGGTTTCCTATAAAAATGTTAAGACATCACGTGAGCTACTATATCTCAGATCTACAAGCTCCAAGCAACTCGTATCAGCATATAGCATCTAAGGTGTGGGGGCACATGATATTATCTCGGGGAGGAGGGGGTGCACAACCAATCGGTGTTTGGGAGCTAGGTTGGGGACAAATATAATCTAAACAATCCTAAATAGAGCTTCACAAATTTATCTAAGGTCGAGGGGTTAACCCCCGACAATCTACATAGCTCCGCCTAAACACAACATTTGCATGTACTCTAGTACTAGACTTAATATTCATGTTTCAGTTTCCTGTTCATTTTAAATATTGAATTGAGGACCATGCGTGTCTTACATTTTACTCCCTTCGTTCCTAAATATTAGTCTTTTTAGAGATTTCCAATGGACTGGCACATACGGATGTATATAGACATATTTTGAGTGTAGATTCACTCATTTTGCTCTGTATGTTGTCACTTGTTAAAATATCTAAAAGACTAATATTTAGGAACATAAGGAGTATTTTTGAATTCGTGTCATACATGCATGGTTTGGAAAAATAGATGCACTATACTTATTGGATTGTTGTTGTGTTCGTGTGTGTGTGTGTGTGTGGTCATATGCTTGATACATACAAAGTTTTCTCACCACCATATTGTTCATCTTTTAAATTTGAATTTGCAATGAAAAACTTACTAGGGATACCATGAAATGTGAAATCCACGTTGAGATCACTATATCACAAACTCACTCTAATTCAAGAGGTCGTCATAAATCAATTACCACGTTAAGATTACTATTTGCAAGGAAAATACGGGCATTGTAATACACATAGATTCGTTCGGCAATTTAAAAGATTCCTTTTGTATTCTCCAATGGTACCCAACGGCATACCAGCAAGACCTTGGCTCGTGTTGATCCTAAAAAAAACTGGGCCCGTGTCCTTCTCGTGTCGTGTGTGGTACGCACACTAGCCAACCCCAACTAGTCGAGCCTCCGTGTTTCGAGTCGAAATATCTGGCGGCCAGAATTCCAGCCCTAGGAAATTCCCCTCATGTCCCCGGTCCATAATGACTACCGATGAACAATGGAGGGATGATTTAGTAACTAGACAACATTACCTACCGTATCGAGCACAATTCCATTCCCTCGGTCGCCGCTCCCCAAGGTCACCCGTCAACTGCATTGCCTACTACTACTACTACACCAGGATGAGCACAGAATTGAGCCCGTTAGTTCGTGCCTAGTACTTGAGTTAATATATCAAGGACCCCTAAAAAAGAGTTAATATATTAGGCAATGCACTGGTACGGACGGATTATCCTTTTTCTCTGCATATATAACTTGTCTGAAGTCTAACTAAGCAAAATGTTTGACCAAATCCTTTCTTAAGAAATGCAACAGGATAGATGTATCGCTTGAAAATTTATTGCATGATGCAGGTTATGATATTGTTTCGAATCCTGGATTTTAAATTTCAGAAAATCCAAAAGTGACCAGAAATTCATGAAATTGAGCATGGTCACGTGATATGGCACAAATATTCCTTCGTAATTTTTTTTCTTCAATTTGAGACAAGCTGCTTATGACAAGTTGCTCAAAAGAAGAGCCAAGGTATTTTGGAACAAAGATCTGTCACGTTAAGGCAAACACTTTCACTATTGAAACCGTGGGAGTTTACGTGTCGGCACGAGTCCCGCTTCTCATCGGCAGGTGCCGTCCGAGCAAGCGTGTGAGTTGACGGGAGGCGTGCGAGCAGACCGCTGTGCCGGCTGACAGGGAGGCATGCAAGTAGACCGCTGCGCAGGCTCACTGGGAGGTGAGCCCTTTGACTAGGCTCCGCTGCCCACCTTCGTCCCAACTGCTCCCACCTTTTATGTCGCCAGCGCCGTAGTTTAAAATAAACCCCACACTACCCGGTATCGCTAGAATCTTCTCTCTTCCTCTCCGATTCTCCTGTCGTCTACCTCCAACCCGCCTGACCTAAACGTACACCATGCCGCATCACGATGGTCTGCCCTTAGTCTTAAAGTTTCCTGAGGAAGACACCCAGCTGGAGTCTCAAGAACATAAGGCGCTTTGGGACGAGCGTGAACCGGCCTTGCAGGAAGACGCCGCGCCTGTCCCCGCTCCCGTTCCGGCTCCTGTCGCCCTGACTGTGCGAGTGCCCATCCCCGTGGCATTGATAGGCTCAGAGCTGCACATTTCGCCAAGCTTGATGCCACAGGATTCCACGAGGTCCCGACTTTCACGCTCCCGTGCACCTGCCAACGCATGCGCCTGTGCGTGCACTGACGTGCGCACCCGTGCCGGTGCCGGTGAACACGAATGTCTCCACCGCGCCGTTGGCAACGTCTGTCCCCGCGTGGGTGCCAGTGCCCCCCCCTCAGCGGCATGGATGGCCGCCGTCGACCGCTTCCTTGCACCAACGTCAGTCGCCTCCTCCCGCCAGTTGACTCGCTCCTGGAGACCGAAGTCCAGAACATTGTGGCCTTCCTTGAAGCCAGGGCCAAGGTCCAGGAGTATGCCAACAACGGTGCAATACGCCGCTGTCGCCATCGTCATCGCCGTCGCCGTCGCCGTCGGTCAGTGGCCCGACGACACACAGAGCACGACAAAGGAGCCGCTTCCCACCGCAAGACGCCCCCGCCGCCACCGCGTAATCTAAATTTGCCATGAAAAATGTTCCGATTTCCATGCTTAAAATCCGAATGTTTATCATTTCCATTTATTTTAGATCGATCGTCATATGAATGTAAAGTCGGAGTCAGACTGAATGAAATCTATGGTTTGATTGATTGAATGTTCTGCTAGAGCCGTATCAAATTAAATATAAAACGTCATCAAGCCACATGTATTCCTTCTCATCCAACGACCTAGACTGCTTCAATGTCGAGCGCTCAACATGTTTAGCGTGCAATTAATTTTATGCCAAAAATCGTGCTAATCACATAATAGCATGCAAATAATATCCTACTTAATATCAGCATGCACTTAATATACTTCCAAATTAACGTGCATTGCACGTACACATTGACTAGTACTACTAGTACGTGAAACTAGTGTCGTAACTTGTGAACGCGTCTAGATATGGTCAACGGCAACATCGCCCGCGAGTTCTTCATGTTTGCCCATGCGTCTAAACACAGAAGGGGAGGAGAGAGAGAGAGGGCACACATGGAACCCACCAGTAAGTGAAGGCGAATAGTACGTGCTAACGAGCCGGTCCCACTAATGTACTAAAAATAATATTACATGTTATCCATTAAATAGGTTGTGGTAATATAAAAACATTATGAACAAATGGGGGTACAACAAACATTGTTGTTCTACGTATGTTGCCTATTGACGTGCGGCTTGAAGACCCTGGTCGCATGTTCGATCCTCATCCTTTATTTTTTAATTTGTATATGGGTCCAAATTTGTTTCATGACAGGTGGGCCCCTCAGTGTGTAGTTTGTGGCACTTTAATTTGTGGGTCGAAATTTGTTCCATTCCAAGTGGACTATCGGTGTGTAGTTCTGTAGCTTATTTGTAATAATCAGAGTTTTTTGCAACAATACCATCGTGCGACGTTGAAGGCGAGAAAGGACGTGCGAGAGAGCAATGACCGAGCCAGAGGGAAATCAATTGGGGGAGGTGCGGGGGTTGCAACGGTGTTTGGAGT
Source organism: Triticum dicoccoides (assembly GCF_002162155.2). Lineage (NCBI taxonomy): Eukaryota > Viridiplantae > Streptophyta > Magnoliopsida > Poales > Poaceae > Triticum > Triticum dicoccoides. Next base: position 106,179,559 of record NC_041380.1, on the reverse strand, counting down.
AGTTGTGGGCCGAATACTACGAAAATATAATCTACCACCGAAATAAATGCCTACACAAATCAATCCAAGGTTGGAGTCCCCCTCGCAATGTAAATAGCTCCGGCTTTGCAAGGGATGGAGAGGTAGCTTCAATGTGTGGAAGATACAGCGTGAGAAAGCAAGGTCAATCGAGAGACATGTAGATAGAGAGACAAAGTGGGTGTGGTCCGACATTCATTGAAAAGATATATATGCTCTGGAGAGATATTGTCCGATTGAGCTTTTGGGAAGGGTGAGGGCTGTAAGATAGAGCTTGAGAGATGATCCAGTCACAGACATGTAGATATATTTTGTGCGTGGGAGGAAGCAAGGTCAATCGATTACATATATAAAGGGAGAGAGATTGAGCGAGTGTGGGTCGTCGTGCGATCAAAAGAGTGATACGGGTTGGAGAGAGTGATCTAGATAGACAATGTGCGTGAGAGAGTATAAAATATGAATATGTTGAATTGGGCTCAAACATGGAGATATATCGTTTGTGTCTGAGAAAGAGCGAGGTCAATCGAGACATACAAAGAGAGACAAAGAGAGGGAGGGAGGGAGAGAGAGAGATTGAGCGAGCGTGGCCCGCCATGAGGTCGAAAGAGTGGGGGCGGCTTGGATGGACTGACATAGATAGACAATTTGCGTGAGAGAGTATAAAGTGTATCGATCGAGCCCCGAACAGGGAGATATATCATTTGTGCGTGAAAGAAAACAAGGTTAATCGAGACTCAGATAAAGAGAGTGAGATTGAGCGAGTGTGGCCCTCCGTGCGGAAGAAAGAGTGAGACGGTCTCGAGGGAGTGACCTAGATAGACAACATGTGTGCGTGCACATGAGAGGTTGGGGGCTAGATAGGCAATGCATGTATCTAGCGAGAGAGGGTGGGAGAGAGAGAGAGAGAGCTCAGCATGGGGTGCAATGGCGGGTGTGTGAGGTAAATACATTTGGTAACAGAGTGGAAAAAGGGGGTTGTATAGTTGAGAGAGTTAGAGATCGAAACATGGACAGAAAGAATGAATGTTTGTCGAAAACCGATAGCTTCCTAAGGTGGTTAGCAGAGGAAGATTGACTGATATATGAAGTATGTTGCGTGTGTGCCGAGGGGGGCGGGCTAAAAACAACATTTGAATGTAGATAGTACTAGACTTAATATCGATGTTTCAATTCGGTGTACATTGTAAGATTTGAACTGAGGACCATGCATATGGGTAATTATTTCGAATTCGTGCCATACTAGGTTTGGAAAAGTTGGCATTGACTCGATTGTTGTGCTATTTTTGTAGGTCATATGTTTGAATCCATCCAAAAGTTTTCTCACTACCATGGTGTTCATCATATACATATGAATTTGTATTAAAAAAGTAGTGTGGATACAGTGAAATGCAAAATCCACGTTAGAATTGGAGATCGCTATGTGACACACACTCTAATTCAAATAACTAATTGTGTGACACACACTCTAATCCACGTTAGCGTGGATACCGTTTCATTTTTTCAAATAACTCCTCATTAATTAATTTATAGTATCTCGTTTCAAATGACTAATTATTTGCAAGGAAAACACGGGCCTGGTAATACATACAGATTCGTTTGCATTCTCAAATCTCCTCTCAAATGTAGGCGCACCAGGCAGACCAGGGTCGTGTCGTGGTGGTAGCGTGTGTCGTACGGACACTTAGCACCCAACCACCCCCTCCCTCCCTCCCCCTCCCCCAAAAAAAGGACGACGACAAAATAAGTTCGCGCTTCCATGTTTCGGATTGAAATATCTGGCGGCCCCAATTCCAGCCCTGCAAAATCTCCCTTCTCCATCGTCCCCTTCCGCGCCCAGATTGCTCAAATCCCCAATTCGCCGCCAACCCAAGCAAAGTTTGAATCGCCCCTCGTCTTGTCTCTTTCCCCACCTCTGTGCCGGACGACAACGACGAAGATGACGGTCGTGCTTCACCACCACACCGGAGCTACCTCATCTACGCCCTCGTCCACCGCATAGGGCGGTCCACCGACAACGTCGGCCGCCGCATCCAACGTGCCTCATAGACACCGACTTCCACCGCATCAGGTGCACTTCACCGACGCCGTATCCCACCTCACCGGGGCTACTTCACCGAGCACATCGTCGCACCTCCGCCCCCCGAGGCCATTGGGGCTTCACCAACGGTCTCGTCCACCGCATCATAGTGCTCCGCTGCCACACAAGATCTGCATCCGTGCGCAGCCAGCCAACGCCAGCGCATCACCCTCAACCGCTCTGAAGTGACCCGCACTCTAGCTAGGCGAGCATGCCCAAATGCCGGCCCGAACTAGGTATCCACACATCACTCCCTTGTGCACTGTTCCAACGATGTTTGGATATCCTTTCACTGCTCTCTTAGCTTACATGCCTATGCAACTCTAACTTTAACTCTTATTTCTTCTGGAGATATCATCTGAAACAAGCAAAACCATTTTTTAGCGAAGCATGACGGCGCTACGAGATCTGGTACACATCCTGCACACCCGTATAACCTTGTAAGTATCTGTCCTCCGGTACAATAGCAAGGTCGATTCCTCTTATTTGATCAACCATTCGCCGTGTCAAAAATGCAGAGGGGGATGCAAGGAGCACAAGGCCTGCACATCCAAGCAAGTGGTAACATGGACTTGTACATGGAACATCCCAAGCGCAAGCAGAGCTGCAGTGAGCCTGTACAACGAGCTAGCGTAAGTCCCTGCATTTCATTTAATTCGTACTGGCATGCATGTATGATTTGTGTGTAGTGGCGGATCCACGAATTCAAGTTACCAGGGGCGAACATTTAACTTAAAAAATACAAAGGCACTTGCACTCCGGAAATCAACATAACTTGAGAAATGTGAAGCTACATGCACTTTGAAAACCAGCTAATGATCCAAAGTAGTTCAGATTATAAAACACTAAATGATGCAAGCACCAAAAAACAAAAAATGCAACATGGTGTACAAGGACTACTAACATGGTCTGTACCTGCTTGAATTATTCGTTCTGTGGCTGAAAATATTGAAGTGTAATTGCACCTATAACCAGTGCGCAAACTGCATATCAATATATCTATCCTGCATAAGTATGCCAATAGTTTCAAACAACAAATTATAAAAGTATTTATGCTACGTTGTCATGATACGGGGACTTTCTGGTAGATGACCTCGATGTTTCCTCAAGCCATGAAAATGTACTATAATTTTCTTGTCATCAATGCCTGCAAATCTCTATGTCTCTCTCAACATAGCAGATCATCATTAGACACTAAATCCTTCAATGGGAGCTTGAAAAATGCTTGCATTAGATCCCTCGTTAGACCATTGTTGAGGAAATCGTTAACTGGTAGCTGCTCGGTCGGCTGGTGAGTAGGGGATTAATAGACTAATCAGCAAGTTAATCGGCCATTTAATCAATTAATCGGACGATTTATCGAGTAATCGGCTACTCGGGGACCCTATGAGTAGGGATTAATCGGCAAGATAACTGGTTAATCAGATGAATTTTTGAACAGGGCATTAGACACTATATGTTCATCACCAGGAGCATGTAAAATGTTTGCATCAAATCCTTCATTAGCAGTCTGTTCATTAGACACTTCAGGCTCAAGAACAACATGAGCTTGTATGTTTGCACTAGAAACTTGATTAGATACATCAGATTCAGCCAGTTCAGTATTGATTGGGGGAGTTATAAAATAAGCAGAAATTGGTTTCATTTTCTCATAAATTCCCTACATACAAGCAGTTTTACAACACCGTCAGCTTTAACTATTGGCCAGAAATTGAACAGTTGAATTAATATAATTAGGGATGTGATGTACCTGCTTGTTGCGCATGCTACTCTTGCAAGCTGCGACTGTCCGTTTGCGCAAGCTCGATGCCATGCCCGTGCTGCCGCCGCTGCCTCCCACGCAGGCTACACCTAGGGTTGGATCTTCATCTTCTTGTCCTTCCATTCGATTGAAGCCCGGCGACCGCCCTCCAATGAGGGTGCGAGGAAGTGCTGTGTCGGTCTGTCTAGCGGCGGCTAGGTTAGGAGCAAACTAGACTGGAGGCTGGAGCGAACGAATTGGGATTTTTCCTGCTGTCGATCGAGATGGGAGGTGCTCGTTTGGGCCACGAGCCTACTATAGGGCCTACCTTGCACTTACGTTATTGGCCCATCCAAATTGAAACATTTTTCTTCATTTTCTACATTGCCTGCTTGTGTGTTGGAATGAACAACACTAGCCTGGGCCAACCTGGATGACTCAAACTAGGTGCACACTTTCCAGCCACCAGAGGCGGCCGCCCATACCAGCCCCTATGGTGGTGTCGCCCCTTTTTGTGTGTATGATTGGGGTAGTGAAAAATATTCCAGTGGCGCTTTTGATTTACCCACAGAATGGTTGAATTTCTTGTTTCTATGAACTGAATTCGCCAATAATGTGAAGGATGCCAGTCTTTTCATCCTATTGTAGATTTCTTAGATCTCGATATGCCAAATGTAACCGCATGAAATATACAGTAAAAGCCAGTGTGATGTGTGTGGCTACAACTAGCCTGACTACACGTCCTCATATAACATATCAAGGACGCACCATCTTACCAGATTAACCATTCGACTTACCAATGCAGTGTGGAAAGAAAGAAGTATTGGGACTGCGTATCCAAGCAATTGATGCCATGGACTCCTTCGTAGAACCTTGTAAGCGAAAAATAAGTTGCAGTGTGCCTGTACAAAGAGCTAGCGTAAGTTCAGTTATCTACTTCTCCGAATTTTAGGTAGCCACTTATTGCAAAATTGTTCAATTACGTTGCTTGGCTTAATTTAGTTTGCTACTAATTACATAATGCCATAGCCTGTTAATCCTATTATAGACTACGCCTATCTATGTGTTTGATACTTACTGTTAAGAATTACCTATTTGCCTGAACTTAAATAGCTACTTAAGCACGTAGATAGCTGGTCATATGTACATCTAGGGTGCAACAGAATTCACGTGTAATTTACGTTCTGATACCCTGTTTGTTTAAATAGTTTGCTGTTATCACTTGTACCACTAGTAATGTTTGCATGTTCATAGATAGACAACTATCAGGTTTATATGAGGGACACCGTCTTTTTAACTTATATATGCATTGGAATCATTTTGCTTACATCAGAGAAATTTACAGATGTCTGTGTTGCTAGTAAACGGTACCGACTTGTTACTTTAATACCTTGCCAAGAACTTGTTAGTTTTACTAGTTCATATGTAATTAAATACGTTGCCAAAACCGGTTAGTTTTACTAGTTTGATGTTAGTTTCTTATGGCTCTTGCAAAACTTTACTTATTGATTGCTAACATTCAAGTTTGCAGGATCCAACTGAAACTCCGTTGGCACAACAGGTATATTTTCAGAAACTTCCTTGCTTACCTGGTTTGCTACTGTAACTTGTTGCTGTAATCATCTTACCAACTTCAAGTTTTTAGGATCGAATTGGAAGTCCAATTGCACAGCAGGTGCATTTTCAAAAATAAATTTGTGTAACAGGTTTGCTGTTGTAACTTGTTGCTCTAATCAAGTTACTGACTACTCAACATTTTAGGATCCAAGAGAAACTCCAATGCCACAACAAGTTCCTTTTGCAAAACTTGTTTGTTTAACTGCTTTGCTGCTGCAACCCGTTTCTCTAATCACGTTACTGGCTACTCAACTTTTCAGGATCCAAGAGAAACTCCAATGCCACAACAGGTACCTTTTGCAAAACTTGTTTGTTTAACTGCTTTGCTATTGCAACAACCGGTTACAATGATGTTAATAACTACTTTTCGGCATCCAATTGAAACTCTTTAATTCCTTGTTTGTTTAACTGGTTTGCTATTATAACTCCCACTTGAGATGTTTTGCTAACTTCAACTTTTCGGAATCCAATCATAACATTAATGGCAAAATAGGTTAGCCAAAGATCAAAGAGCGAGGTCCCCATGGACGTTGTATCATCCCACAGCAGTGGCACCAGCCCAATCGTGCATCATGAATTGCCAACTGCTGATGCTCTAGAGGTTAAACTAGTGGTAGAAAGAGATTCTGCTTCTGCACTTAGAGATGAAATTGATATGTTGAGGAAGCAAACAACACAATCACAAGCAGTACTCAAGACATCCATTAAATATTTGGTGGATTTCAAAACGAAGCAAGTTGAGACTAACCGCATTGTTAAGGTCCTGAAGGAAAAAAGGAAATTAAATTCCCACTTGGTAAATCATAGGTGAAATATTCTTTCCAGCGCTGAATAACCTTTGTGTTATTTGTTCATGTAATCAATCAAACCATTTGTTTTAGAGATCATGTAATATTTTTTTTTGTTTTAGCTGCTTTGTGTCACACTAGTAGCAGTCCACTCTTGAAGCTAAACACTTCAATGACTTACAAAATTGGCACCAAGGCATTGAGTGCCATTCTGGATGCAATGAAATTCATACGCTCTCCACCTGTTGATTCTTGTTCAGAATATGATCCTAATGACTATTCTAACCTCAAGGACTCAAAGGCAGATGGCCTGTCCTGTTCACCCATCAAGGTGCCTGTTCTAATTTGGCAATGTTTTATTGATTGCGGGTATCTTGCATATGTTGTCTTGCATTTCTTCTACTTTGTTGCACCGCCATCTGCTTAGTTTACTCATCATATATGTCGAGATGCCATGCCCATCCATTATCAATACATATTCCATATGTCATCATACCATGTTTTCCCACTCAAATGTTGTTCTTGTGCATCATACATCAAAAAGGAAGAGGGTGATTGCCGAACCTGAAGGAGCACCAGCAAAGTCCTTGAAAAAAGTGGTGGTGCTGAAGAAATCAGACAGCACCCCACTTATATTGGTTGTACAACCAGTGACACAAAACGTAGGACCGACTCCAGCAGACTGTACCCATACTTCACTAGCCACACCACTAGCCCCACCACACAGGACCTGCACTCCAGCAGAAGGTATACCGATTTCATTTGCCATAGCACTAGCGGTACCATAGAAAAATCCCACTCCAGCAAAAAGTACAACAAGTCCACTGGCCGAAGACCTATCCCAACCGCAGAGACGGCCAATTCCTGCAGATTGGAACCCCATTCCATTTATTCCCAGTTTAAAAGACAATGCTTTCAATGTTGTTAGGGACTACGTGCAAATATTCCCATCATGGGAAGATTATTGTGAAGACAAACACCATTTTCACATCTTCCTGTCCAACTTACGTGTAAGTGCTATTATTCATGGTTATTATTTTCCTGTTTTCTGCTGATTGAACACATGAATGATTTACATTACATTGTTGTAACTAGGCGAGGGTCAATCTGGATAGTCATGACGAGCAAAGCTTGCTTGTGCTTTTCGAGGAAGCATTGCAGCAGTATCGGTGTTACCTGAGGAAATCACACTTTGATTGCAAGTCTATAAACGAATTTCCAGTGAAGTCTCATGTGCTAAATTTAGAAGACATTGAATGGAAAAACCTTTTTATGCACTGGTCTCGTTCCCAGGATGAGGTACTGTCTATGAAATCACATGACAATTTGAACTTCTACTTTTCCGCATGTGCCTTACGGATCTTTTTTGTAGGAAATCTGCTTGAAGAAGAATTCCGGTTTGACAAGAACAACAGGATATCGCAAATATGCTGCCCACTGCTTTGCTCTTGTTAGTACTTGTTGTCCTGTATCACTGTACTTGCATACATACCTGGTTCATTATATGACAGCAGTATGCATGATAGCTTGCTTATCAATTGTTCGCTCCAAATTATCTGATCTGTATGAATGGTTACATTAGTGTACAATATATCCAATGCCAATGTTTTTTTAGCTCTGCATTATTCTTGTAAGTACATGTTGTCCTTTATCAGTGTACTTATAATGACAGGTAGTTGTTCATGTACCATCACTCTGCAGCTTATTTTCCTTTGCCCTCCATTTTCTACACATCAGATCTATATTTACTCTTACCATAAGGTTGGTACTGAAGAAGTTTAGCTGTGCATTGCTCTTGGCTGTACCTTTTGCCTGCATTGCTGCACTTACATTTATAGCTACTTGGTTATGTAGCATCACTCTTCATCTTATCTTAAATATTCTCCATTTTTCATATATTATCACATCTATATTTACTCTTAACAAAATGTAGAATAAAGGCAATGCTTTTGAAGAAGATTCTGTGGTAAACTTCTTGAATTGCCCCCCCATCAGCATGGACAAGGCCTTTATAGAGCCCGTCTTCACCAATAATGTAAGTTTGTCCATCTCAAGCCTTCAAACTTTGTTGTATATATTTGGTTAGGCATGACTGCAACAGCTGTTTATTTTTGGTGTTTGCATCAAATTGCTTGTTTAAAGTTTATTATGTAGTTCATAAACAAAAGTTTGTCCTTTCTCAATTTAAGTTTTTAGTTGTACAACCAACTTCCTTCTTCATACCATGTAAATTAAACTATACAGAGCAAGTGATCTTATTTTGCACTGCATGTATGCTTCTGTTCTTCATCCGTAATCCAGCGGTGTGGTGAACCTACCCACTACAGCACAATGTCATATTCTGCAATGTCTTAACTATGAACAATGTCATATCATTCTACTATTATTTAAACCGTCTCTTTATTTGCCAATCTGAAATGGTATAAATTGACAGCACACTAACCATTGATACTTATGAGTTCTTGATTTGTAATCCAGTGGTGTCGTGAAGCTGCCAACTCCTTCACAATGTCATTTCCTGCCATGTCTTGACCTGAACAATACCATATTGTGTTAATGCAAATTTAAACTGTGTCACTTTATTCGTCAGTAAGAAATGTGATGAATTGTCAGCACTGACACTTTTATGTGCAAAACCTGTCATCTGTCTGCTTGTTTATCTTTCAGAGTGAGGAAGATATAAGTGTTGAACAAGCGCAGTCTCATCATCTTGCTCAGCTGCTTCCGCTGCAGCTCCCCAGTAGGTTTTGTATATTATTTTGTCGGCGTGTTTATTTGCACTGGTGGCGATCTTTGATGCCTAGTGTATGTAATCTGCTGTCTGCTTGTGCTTTATTATCATAGTGGCGAACTTTGATGCCTAGTGGATGTAATATGCCGTAATTTCTTTATTGTATAGTATAGGTTTTTTCTTATTCACGATGCTGCGGTTATTTTACTGTATATATATCCTGTCTTCGCAGTAAACCGGCCAAACCATAAAATTACGGTACATAATCGGGCCGTCATGCAATCACGATGTAGGTTGGGCCTGAAACGTGTCGATCAACTCACGGGCCGGCAGCAGCCCGAAATGAACCCCGACCCATGATTGTGCGAATCAAATCACGGGCTTTTAACAGGTCGAAAAAATTTCCCAGTCCTTGTTTGGCCCAATCAGATATCGGCTGCGAGCAGGCCGGATGCCAACCGGGCCGTAGTTAGGCCCAACTATATGACGGGCTTTTAACAGGCTGAAATTAATATAGGGCCGAAATGTTAAACGGGCCCTTAACAGGCCACAACTAATTTCAGGCCGAATTACTAAGTGGGCCTTTAGCAAGTGGGCCCAAAAGCATAGTGTCCAGTTGACGGGTCGAATTTGATATGGGCCATAATTAGGCCCAAAACCTCTTAAAGGGCCAGACCTGATCTGGACCGTAATTTGGCCCAGAATGTGGTAGGCTTTTAACGGGCCGGATCTCATATGGGCCACTATTAAGCCCAGAGCGTGGCAGGCCATTAATAGACCAGATCAAATATGGGTCAGCATTTGGCCCAAAACATGGCAGCCAGTTAACGGGCCGGCCTATTAGGGTCCTCAAAATCTTGTGGGCCTACAGCTGGGCCGACCCATTAATGTCGGCGAAATCTCATGGGCCTTTAGCTAGGCTGGCCCATTATGATCCGCAAGAATTTTGTGGGACTTTACCTGGGCCGGCCTATTATGGCACACGAAAATCTTGTGGGCCTTTACCTGGGCTGGCCCATTATGGCCTGTGAAATCTTGTGGGCCTTTAGCTGGGCCAGCCCATTAGGGTCCGCAAAATCTTGTGGGCCTTTAGCTGGGCCGGCCCATTATGGTCCGCAAAATCTTGTGGGCCTTTAGTTGGGCCGACCCATTTAAACTTGTTGGGTCGTGCCATGTGTCGACGTATCATAGGCGCATTCTGTCCAGTGAGTGGATGACATCTGTCCCGACGATGAGCCGACACATGTTTCCTCTAGCCAATGATGATTTTACACGTGGAAAATCCCCATTGGTCAGGGCTGTTAACGGGTTATCGGATCCAAAACCCGACCCGATAGCTTAACGGCGTTCCGTTACGGTGGATGCCACGTGTCGGTCACCCTTGACGAAAGCACTTCTGTGACGGTGATTTATCGTCATGGAAGTGGACACTTCCGTGATGATAATTTTGGTAATGTCATGGAACACTTCTACGACAGCATAGGTATGACTATATTGATTCTGTCATAAATTTGTCATGGATGTACATGCATGACAAAAAAGCGACCTACTGTGAAAACACGTATCATCATGGAAGTGTATTTTTTTTGTAGTGAGGGTGGGGGGCGCGCGTGCCCCCCTGGGCACGCCCCCTACCTCATGGGCCCCCTGGAGTTCCACCGACCTCAACTCCAACTCCATATATTCGTGTCCGGGGAGAAAAAATAAAGAAGAAGGATTCATTGTGTTTTATGATACGGAGCCGCCGCCAAGCCCTAAACTCTCTCAGGTGGGCTGATCTGGAGTCCGTTCGGGGCTCCAGAGAGGGGAATCCGTCGCCGCCGTCATCATCAACCATCCTCCATCACCAATTTCATGATGCTCACCGCCGTGCGTGAGTAATTCCATCGTAGGCTTGCTGGACGGTGATGGGTTGGATGAGATTTATCATGTAATCGAGTTAGTTTTGTCAGGGTTTGATCCCTAGTATCCACTATGTTCTGAGATTAATGTTGCTATGACTTTGTTATGCTTAATGCTTGTCACTAGGGCCCGAGTGCCATGATTTCAGATCTGAACCTATTATGTTTTCATGAATATATGTGAGTTCATGATCCTATCTTGCAAGTCTATAGTCACCTACTATGTGTTATGATCTGGCAACCCCGAAGTGACAATAATCGGACAACTCCTAGTGATGACCATAGTTTGAGGAGTTCATGTATTCACTATGTGTTAATGCTTTGGTCTGGTACTCTATTAAAAGGAGGCCTTAATATCCCTTAGTTTCCGCTAGGACCCCGCTACCACGGGAGGGTAGGACAAAAGATGTCATGCAAGTTCTTTTCCATAAGCACGTATGACTATATTCAGAATACATGCCTACATTACATTGATGAATTGGAGCTAGTTCTGTGTCACCCTATGTTATGACTGTTACACGATGAACCGCATATGGCATAATTCTCCATCACTGATCCATTGCCTACGAGCTTTCCATATATTGTTCTTCACTTATTTACTTTTCCGTTACTATTGTTATCATCACTACAAAACACCAAAAATATTACTTTTGCTATCATTACCTTTTGCTACCGTTACCACTACTATCATATTACTCTGCTACTAAACAATTTGCTGCAGATACTAAGTTCCAGGTGTGGTTGAATTGACAACTCAGCTCCTAATACTTGAGAATATTCTTTGGCTCCCCTTGTGTCGAATCAGTAAATTTGGGTTGAATACTCTACCCTCAAAAATTGTTGCGATCCCCTATACTTGTGGGTTATCAAGACTATTTTCTGGCGCCGTTGCCGGGGAGCATAGCTCTATTCTTTGAGTCACTTGGGATTTATATCTGCTGGTCACTATGAAGAACTTTAAAGACGCGAAAACAAAAATTATCCCTCACCTATTGAAGAAATATATGGTCTTAATCCATCACCTATTGAAGAAACACATGGTCTTGATAACCCGACACAGGTAGTAAAGGTAAATTCTCTCTATAGATATGATAAAGCTGAAATCCCTCCTACTAAGTTTGCTAGCCAATGTTTGGATGAGTTTGATAACTTTATGGTTAAGCAAGAAGACTTCAATGCTTATTTTTGTAGAAAATTGAAACAAAATGCTTATATGATTAAACACTTGGGTGATTATATGTCTAGGTAAACTCATTAGTAAACATGCTTCTATGGTTACCACTCAAGTAGAACAAGTACTTAAAGCTCATAATGATTTGCTCAATGAATTAAATATTAAGAAAAATGATAATGTTGTTAGAGTTATGACTAGAGGTGGTAAAATGACCCAGGAACCTTTGTATCCTGAGGGCCATCCTAAGAGAATTGAGCAAGATTCTCAGAGAAATGATATAGATGCACCTAGCCCTTCTAAAAGGAAGAAAAAGAAAAATGATAGGACTTTGCATGATTCTAGTGAACCTATTGTTGAACCACCTGAGAATCCCAATGATATTTCTATTTCTGATGCTGAAACACAATCTGGTAATGAACATGAACCTAATGAAAATGTTAATGATGTTGTTCATGTTGATGCTCAACCCAGTAATGATAATGATATAGAAATTGAACCTGCTGTTGATCTTGATAACCCACAATCAAAGAATCAACGTTATGATAAGAGAGACTTTGTTGCTAGGAAACATGGTAAAGAAAGAGAACCATGGGTTCAGAAACCCATGCCTTTTCCTCCCAAACCATCCAAGAAAAAGGATGATGAGGATTTTGAGCGCTTTGCTGAAATGATTAGACCTATCTTTTTGTGTATGCGATTAACTGATATGCTCAAAATGAATCCTTATGCTAAGTACATGAAAGAAATTGTTACTAATAAAAGAAAGATACCGGAAGCTGAAATTTCCACCATGCTTGCTAATTATACTTTTAAAGGTGGCATACCTAAGAAACTAGGAGACCCCGGAGTACCAACTATACCATGCTCCATTAAAAGAAACTATGTTAGAACTAATTTATGTGATCTTGGAGCCGGTGTTAGTGTTATGCCTCTCTCTTCATATCATAGGCTTGATTTGAATAAGTTGACACCTACTGAAATATCTTTGCAAATGGCTGATAAATCAACTACTATACTTGTCGGTATTTGTGAGGATGTGCCTATTGTGGTTGCAAACGTTACTATTTTAATGGACTTTGTTATTCTTGATATTCCCAAGGACGATAGTATGTCTATTATTCTTGGAAGACCCTTTTTAAATACTATAGGGGCTGTTATTGATTGCAACAAAGGCAATGTCACTTTTCATGTTAATGGTAATGAGCATACGGTACACTTTTCGAGGAAACAACCTCAAGTCCACAGTACCAATTCTATTGGAAAAATTCCATCGATTATTTTTGGAGGTTTTGAATTTCCTCTTCCTACTGTCAAGAAGAAATATGATATTCTTATTGTTGGGGATGTGCATATCCCTATTGAGGTAACATAGTGTCATTCGAAATTTCTCAGGTTTCATGTTACTCGAAATGAGTTTGTTAACAAGACTTGATCAACCTTGTTAGTGGATTCCTTTTGATGAGCATGAGATGGATGAAGTTAGAAAGCACAACCTTCTGTACCCTCTTTTACTTTCTGTTATTTATATTAAATAAAGCAAAAAGTAGTAATTTCTATCTGTTTTCTGATTATCCATGCAATATAAAAATACCCCGAAAATAAAAGTTCTCCAAATGCCCTGAAATTTAAATATGATTTTTTCTAGAATATTTGAGAATATCTGGCACTGAGAACACAGCAGGAGGAGCAAGCACCTGGCCATGAGGGTCCACGGCGCGCCCAACCCCTGGGCGTCCCCTGCCTTGTGGGCCCACGGTGGCTCCCCTCCACTTATTCCTGCACCCACACACTTCTTCCTCCCAAAAAATCACCATCCAGCTCAAGCACGAGTTCTAGCTCATTTTGCTGCGATTTTCGATCTCCTTGCTCAAAGCACATCTCACAAAACTGCTTTGGGGGATTGTTCCTTGGCATGTGACTCCTCCATTGGTCCAATTAGTTTTTGTTCTAGTGCTTTATTCATTGCAAATTTGTGCTTCCTAGGTGACCATGTTCTTAAGCTTGCATGTCAAATTTATATGGTTCCAAGTAGTTCTAATGCATGATATAGGCTCTAGGCACTTGTAGGAGTAGTTGCTATCAATTTTTTTGAGTTTGGTTTACTTTTATTTGAAGTTACTAAAAATTTCAGAATTTTTCAGAAAATAAAGAAGAGATTTTTGAGGGGATCATCGAGCCGAAGCTCGAAGGAAAAGCAAAATGAAGAAGCAGAGAGGCCCAAATATAATCTGCCTCGCACCACGGAGGTTCGGCCGTGTGAATGGCCTTCCGATGATTTCTTGAGAGCAGCCGGGATTTATGATGATTTTTATGAATTGGCTAAGAATGCAGGCCTCACCGACTTCCTCCGCGACCAACACGAACAGTATCTCTTTCTCACCAATACTTTTGTGCAAAACTTCTACTATTATCCTAGGGAATCACCTCCTTCAATAGAGTTTCATTTATATGATGTGGTTAAGAAGATGTCACTATATGAATTTTGCAGGGTTTGCAAAATACCTTTCGAGGGTAGCTTAGAGGAACCACATCATAGAGATGTGGACGGGTTTATTGGCACTATCACTGTAGGGGAAACTAGGAAAGTTTCCGATGCAAGAATCACTAGCATACATTTTTCCTGTTTTATGCTACTTTGCAATATTTGCTAGTCGTTGCTTAATTGGTCACGGAAACTGTGGAAACCTTAGTGTTCCTGATATTATTATTTTGTTCCATGGTTTATTCCGTGATGACTCTGTTAGTATGGGCGGTATTATTGCCAAACGGTTAAGTCTGAACTGTACAAAAGGCCCCATCTTTGGAGATGTCTATGGTTCACGCCTTGCTGCACACTACCTGTTAGGCACTACGAAAAGTCAGAAAAATTCCTGCCTACTGTTTATTTAGATTATAAGAGTATGGTAGCACATGATTTTATTGTTAATAATAGGGAAAATGAGCTTAAATACAAATTGTTCTTTGATAAACATCATCCTGAGACTATTACCCTGCCTAATCCTTCCTTGTTTGATTTATCTGCAGGCAAGTACCTTGTTCCGTTTAAGGCCATTCACGCCTACCGGAACCCTACATTAGCTGCAGAGCCAGAGCCGGAACCACAATTTGAGCCTCCACGACAGTCTGATTACCAGTGGGATCCGGAGGCGATTGCCAGCCAGTGGCAATCTGACTATGCATCATAGTACGACCGCAGTTACAACTTTGGATATCCGCCAGGCCAGCCATGGCCATAGACCAACTTAGGCCAAAAGCCTAAGCTTGGAGGAGTACGTATTTCCCACCGACATTACATTTATGTTCACACACTCATTGCTAGTTGTCGGTGCTCATACTTTTTCATTGTATCATTGATACGTCTCCAACGTATCTATAATTTTTGATTGCTCCATGCTATAATATCTTCTGTTTTGGATGTTTATGGGCTTTATTATAAACTTTTATATCATTTTTGGGACTAACCTATTAACCCAGAGCCCAGTGCCAGTTTCTGTTTTTACCCTGTTTCAGGGTTTCGAAGAAAAGGAAAATCAAACGGAGTCCAATTGACCTGAAACTTCACGGAACTCATTTTTGGAAGGAAAGAAGCCCAGAAGACTTGGAGTGCACGTCGGGGGATCTGCGAGGAGGTCACGAGGCAGGGGGCGCGCCCACCCCCTGGGAGCGCCCTCCACCCTCGTGAGCCCCTCGTGGGC
Organism: Triticum dicoccoides; assembly: GCF_002162155.2. NCBI lineage: Eukaryota > Viridiplantae > Streptophyta > Magnoliopsida > Poales > Poaceae > Triticum > Triticum dicoccoides. Next base: position 106,163,817 of record NC_041380.1, on the reverse strand, counting down.
CCCCTGACGTACTTCTTCCGCCTATATATCTCCATATACCCTAAAAACACCCATGAGCACAATAGATCGGGAGTTCCGCTGCCAAAAGCCTCCGTAGCCACCGAAAGCCAATCTAGACCCGTTCCGGCACCCTGCCGGAGGGGGCAATCCTTCTCCGGTGGCCATCTTCATCATCCCGGTGCTCTCCATGACGAGGAGGGAGTAGTTCTCCCTCCGGGCTGAGGGTATGTACCAATAGCTATGTGTTTGATCTCTCTCTCTCTCTCTCGTGTTCTTGATTTCGCACGATCTTGATGTATCGCGAGCTATGCTATTATAGTTGGATCTTATGTTTCTCCTCCCCCTCTACTCTCTTATAATGAATTGAGTTTCCCCTTTGAAGTTATCTTATCAGATTGAGTCTTTATTGATTTGAAGAACACTTGATGTATGTCTTGCCGTGCGTATCTGTGGTGACAATGGGATATCACGTGATTCACTTGATTTATGTTTTGGTGATCAACTTGCGGGTTCCGCCCATGAACCTATGCATAGGGGTTGGCACACGTTTTCGTCGTGATTCTCCGGTAGAACTTTGGGGCACTCTTTGAGGTCCTTTGTGTTGGTTGAATAGATGAATCTGAGATTGTGTGACGCATATCGTATAATCATACCCACGGATACTTGAGGTGACATTGGAGTATCTAGGTGACATTAGGGTTTTGGTTGATTTGTGTCTTAAGGTGTTATTCTAGTATGAACTCTAGGGCTGTTTGTGACACTTATAGGAATAACCCAACGGATTGATTGGAAAGAATAACTTTGAGGTGGTTTCGTACCCTACCATAATCTCTTCGTTTGTTCTCTGCTATTAGTGACTTTCGAGTGACTCTTTGTTGCATGTTGAGGGATAGTTATATGATCCAATTATGTTATTATTGTTGAGAGAACTTGCACTAGCGAAAGTATGAACCCTAGGCCTTGTTTCAATGCATTGCAATACCGTTTACACTCACTTTTATCATTCGTTACCTTGTTTTTATTATTTCAGATTACAAATACCTTTATCTACTATCCATATACCACTTGTTTCACCATCTCTTCGCCGAACTAGTGCACCTATACAATTTACCATTGTATTGGGTGTGTTGGGGACACAAGACACTCTTTGTTATTTGGTTGCAGGGTTGCTTGAGAGAGACCATCTTCATCCTACGCCTCCCACAGATTGATAAACCTTAGGTCATCCACTTGAGGGAAATTTGCTACTGTCCTACAAACCTCTGCACTTGGAGGCCCAACAACGTCTACAAGAAGAAGGTTGTGTAGTAGACATCAAGCTCTTTTCTGGCGCCGTTGCCGGGGAGGTGAGTGCTTGAAGGTATATCTTTAGATTCTGCAATCGAGTCTTTTAGTTTCTTGTTTTATCACTAGTTTAGTTTATAAAAGAAAACTATAAAAAATGGAATTGAGTTTGTCTCATACGCTTCACCTTTTTAATATCTTTTGTGAGTATGATGGAAAGGATAATTGTGCTCAAGTGCTAGGAGAAGAAATATATAAAATGTTTGGCACTAAATATTTCAATGATAAGCATGATTGCAATGTTGTTAGTATGAATTCCTTGAATATCCATGATGCTAATGATATGCAAAGCCACAAGCTTGGGGAAGCTATGTTTGATGAAGATGATATTTTTTGTCCCCCAAGTTTTGTTGAGAAAATTTATTATGATGAAAGCATGCCTCCTATATATGATGATTATTGTGATGACACGTATGCTTTAAAGAATAATGATAACCATGAAACTTGTCATCTTGATCTTAATTTTCAATCACATGATAGTTATTTTGTTGAGTTTGCTCCCACTATTATTCATGAGAAGAATCTTGCTTATGTGGAGAGTAGTAAATTTTCTATGCTTGTGGATCATGAAAAGAATGCTTTAGATGCTGGTTATATTGTTGAATTCATTCATGATGCTACTGAAAATTATTATGAGGGAGGAATATATGATTGTAGGAATTACAATAATATCAAGTTTCCTCTCTGTGTGCTTAAAATTTTGAAGTTATGCTTGTTTTACCTTCCTATGCAAGTTGATTATTGTTCCCACAAGTTGTTTGCTCACAAAATCCCTATGCATAGGAAGTATGTTATACTTAAATGTGCTAGTCATATTCTTCATGATGCTCTCTTTATGTTTCAATTCTTATCTTTTATTTGAGCATCGTTGAAATCATCATGCCTAGCTAGGGGCGTTAAACGATAGCGCTTGTTGGGAGGCAACCCAATTTTATTTTAGTTCCTTGATTTTTGTTCCTGTTTAGTAATAAATAATTCATGTAGCCTCTGTTTAGATGTGGTTTTATTGTTTTAATTAGTGTTTGTGCCAAGTAGAACCTTTGGGAAGACTTGGGGAAAGTCTTGTTGATCATGCTGTAAAAAACAGAAACTTTAGCGCTCACGAGAATTGCTGCCATTTTTATTTGGAGAGTTCTATTTAGTTAATTGTTTTTGCAGATGATTAATAGGTAAATTCCTCAGGTCCAGGAATTTATTTGCGAATTTTATGAGTTCCATAAGTATACGTTTGGTTCCAGATTACTACAGACTGTTCTGTTTTTGACAGATTCTGTTTTTCATGTGTTGTTTACTTATTTTGATGAATCTATGGCTAGTAAAATAGTTTATAAACCATAGAGAAGTTGGAATACAGTAGGTTTAACACCAATATAAATAAATAATGAGTTCATTACAGTACCTTGAAGTGGTGATGTATTTTCTTATACTAACGGAGCTTACGAGTTTTATGTTAAGTTTTGTGTTGTGAAGTTTTCAAGTTTTGGGTAAGGATTCGATGGACTATGGAATAAGGAGTGGCAAGAGCCTAAGCTTGGGGATGCCCAAGGCACCCCAAAGGTAATATTCAAGTATATCCAAGAGCCTAAACTTGGGGATGCCCCGGAAGGCATCCCCTCTTTCGTCTTCGTTCATCGGTAATTTTACTTGGAGCTATATTTTTATTCACCACATGATATGTGTTTTGCTTGGAGCGTCAATTTATTTTGTTAGGATTTTCTTGCTGTTATTTAGAACAATGTTTTGCATCTTTTATTTCAATAAAAGTGGCATTGATAGCCTTTACTAAGCCTATTTTAGAAGTCCACATGTTGCTGTTTGAAAACAGAAGCTTACCGCTGTTGCAATAATTTCCTAGAAAAGTCAGAATGTGATAAAATGTTGAAACCTTTTGCATATTAAGATCTGATAAATTTACTACAGTGGGAGTTTTATTTCATAATTTTTGGAGCTAGGTAAGTATGGATGTTGCAGCATTCTTTATAGACTATCCTGTTTAGGCAGATTGCTGTTATGTTTGCATTGTTTGCATATGTTTGCTTCTTTAATGATTCTATTTGAGGATAGGACTATTAAATATGCAGAGGCATTTAGTATGCAATGTTGAATAATAATTTTAGTGGTTTGCTACAGTAGAGTATGATAAGGTTTTTGCAATGGTTTATACTAACTTATCTCACGAGTCCTTGTTGAGTTTTGTGTGGATGAAGCTTTTGAGATTTAGGGAGACCGTGATATGAGAGGAATTAAGGAGACACAAAAGCTCAGTCTTGGGGATGCCCGAGGCATCCCAAGATAATATTTCTAGAAGACTCAAGCATCTAAGCTTGGGGATGCCCCGGTTGGCATCCCACCTTTCTTCTTCAACAACTATCGGTTAGTTTCGGTTGATCCTAAGTTTTTTCTTCTTCACATGATGTTTGCTATTCTTAGAATGTCATTTTATTTTGCTTTTCTTGCTGTTTGAATAGAATACCAAGATCTGAAATTATTAAATATTAGAGAGTCTTCACATAGTTGCATAATTATTCGACTACTCGTTGATCTTCACTTATATCTTTCGGAGTAGTTTGTTGTTTGCTCTAGTACTTCACTTATATCTTTTAGAGCAAGGTGGTGGATTTGTATTATAGAAATAGATGAAATCTCATGATTCACTTATATCATTTTGAGAGTTTTAAATAGCATGTTAATTTTCTTAAAATCCTAATATGCTAGGTATCCAAGATTTATAAAAACTCTCTTATGAGTGTGTTGAATACTATGAGAAGTTTCATACTTGATAATTGTTTTGAGATATGAGGATGGTAATATTAGAGTCATGCTAGACACAAAAGCTCAAGCTTGGGGATGCCCAAGGCATCCCAAGATAATATTTCAAGAAGTCTCAAGCATCTAAGCTTGGGGATGCCCCGGTTGGCATCCCACCTTTCTTCTTCAACAATTATCGGTTAGTTTCGGTTGATCCTAAGTTTTTGCTTCTTCACATTATGTTTGCCATTCTTAGAATGTCATTTTTATTTTGCTTTGCTAGATGTTTGAATAGAATACCAAGATCTTAAATTATTAAATGTTAGAGAGTCTTCACATAGTTGCATAATTATTCGACTACTCATTGATCTTCACTTATATCTTTCGGAGTAGTTTGTCATTTGCTCTAGTGCTTCACTTATATCTTTTAGATCATGGTGGTAGTTTTTTTTTGAAGAAATAGATGAACTCTCATGATTCACTTATATTATTTTGAGAGTCTTAAATAGCTTGGTAATTTGCTTAAAATCCTAATATGCTAGGTATTCAAGAATAATAAAATTCTCTTATGAGTGTGTTGAATACTATGAGAAGTTTGATAGTTGATAATTGTTTTGAGATATGGAGATGGTGATATTAGAGTCATGCTAGTTGAGTAGTTGTGAATTTGAAAGATACTTGTGTTGAAGTTTCTGATTCCCGTAGCATGCACGTATGGTGAACCGTTATGTGATGAAGTCGGAGCATGATTTATTTATTGATTGCCTTCCTTATGAGTGGCGGTCGGGGACGAGCGATGGTCTTTTCCTAACAATCTATCCCCCTAGGAGCATGCGCATAGTACTTTGTTTCGATAACTAATAGATTTTTGCAATAAGTATGTGAGTTCTTTATGACTAATGTTGAGTCCATGGATTATACGCACTCTCACCCTTCCACCATTGCTAGCCTCTCTAGTACCGCACAACTTTCGCCGGTACCATAAACCCACCATATATCTTCCTCAAAACAGCCACCATACCTACCTATTATGGCATTTGCATAGCCATTCCGAGATATATTGCCATGCAACTTTCCACCATTCCGTTATTATGACACGCTTCATCATTGTCATATTGCTATGCATGATCATGTAGTTGACATCGTATTTGTGGCAAAGCCACCATTCATAATTCTTTCATACATGTCACTCATGCATCATTGCAAATCCCGGTACACCGCCGGAGGCATTCACATAGAGTCATATTTTGTTCTAAGTATTGAGTTGTTATTCTTGAGTTGTAAGTAAATAAAAGTGTGATGATCATCATTATTAGAGCATTATCCCAGTGAGGAAAGGATGATGGAGACTATGATTCCCCCACAAGTCGGGATGAGACTCCGGACAAAAATAAATAAATAAAAGAGGCCAAAGAAGCCAAAATAAAAAAAAGAAAAGAGGCCATAAAAAAGAGAGAAGGCCCAAATAAAAAAATGAGAGAAAAATAGAGAAGGGGCAATGCTACTATCCTTTTACCACACTTGTGCTTCAAAGTAGCACCATGATCTTCATGATAGAGAGTCTCCTATGTTGTCACTTTCATATACTAGTGGGAATCTTTCATTATAGAACTTGGCTTGTATATTCCAATGATGGGCTTCCTCAAAATGCCCTAGGTCTTCGTGAGCTAGCGAGTTGGATGCACACCCACTAGTTTCTTTTGTTGAGCTTTCATACACTTATAGCTCTAGTGCATCCGTTGCATGGCAATCCCTACTCACTCACATTGATATCTATTGATGGGCATCTCCATAGCCCGTTGATACGCCTAGTTGATGTGAGACTATCTTCTCCTTTTTGTCTTCTCCACAACCACCATTCTATTCCACCTATAGTGCTATGTACATGGCTCACGCTCATGTATTGCATGAAGATTGAAAAAGTTTGAGAACATCAAAAGTATGAAACAATTGCTTGGCTTGTCATCGGGGTTGTGCATGATTTAAATATGTTGTGTGGTGAAGATGGAGCATAGCCAGACTATATGATTTTGTAGGGATAACTTTCTTTGGCCATGTTATTTTGAAGAGGCATAATTGCTTAGTTAGTATGCTTGAAGTATTATCATTTTTATGTCAATATGAACTTTTGTGTTGAATCTTTTGGATCTGAATATTCATACCACAATTAAGAAGAATTACATTGAAATTATGCCAACTAGCATTCCACATCAAAAATTCTTTCTTTTATCATTTACCTACTCGAGGACGAGCAGGAATTAAGCTTGGGGATGCTGATACGTCTCCAACATATCTATAATTTTTGATTGCTCCATGCTATATTATCTTCTGTTTTGGATGTTTATGGGCTTTATTATAAACTTTTATATCATTTTTGGGACTAACCTATTAACCCAGAGCCCAGTGCTAGTTTCTGTTTTTACCCTGTTTTAGGGTTTCGAAGAAAAGGAAAATCAAACAGAGTCCAATTGACCTGAAACTTCACAGAACTCATTTTTGGAAGGAAAGAAGCCCAGAAGACTTGGAGTGCACATCGGGGGATCTCCGAGGAGGTCACGAGGTAGGGGGCATGCCCTCCACCCTCGTGAGCCCCTCGTGGGCCCCCTAACGTACTTCTTCCGCCTATATATCTCCATATACCCTAAAAACACCCGTGAGCAAAATAGATCGGGAGTTCCGCTGCCAGAAGCCTCCGTAGCCACCGAAAGCCAATCTAGACCCGTTCTGGCACCATGCTGGAGGGGGTAATCCTTCTCCGGTGGCCATCTTCATCATCCCGGTGCTCTCCATGACGAGGAGGGAGTAGTTCTCCCTCGAGGCTGAGGATATGTACCAGTAGCTATGTGTTTGATCTCTCTCTCTCTCTCTCTCGTATTCTTGATTTGGCACGATCTTGATGTATCGTGAGCTTTGCTATTATAGTTGGATCTTATGTTTATCCTTCCCCTCTACTCTCGTGTAATGAATTGAGTTTCCCCTATGAAGTTATCTTATCGGATTGAGTCTTTAAAGATTTGAAGAACACTTGATGTATGTCTTGCCATGCGTATCTATGGTGACAATGGGATATCACGTGATTCACTTGATGTATGTTTTGGTCAACTTGCGGGTTCCGCCCATGAACCTATGCATAGGGGTTGGCACACGTTTTCGTCATGATTCTCCTGTAGAACTTTGGGGCACTCTTTGAGGTCCTTTGTGTTGGTTGAATAGATGAATCTGAGATTGTGTGACGCATATCGTATAATCATACCCACGGATACTTGAGGTGACATTGGAGTATCTAGGTGACATTAGGGTTTTGGTTGATTTGTGTCTTAAGGTGTTATTCTAGTATGAACTCTAGGGCTGTTTGTGACACTTATAGGAATAGCCCAACAGATTGATTGGAAAGAATAACTTTGAGGTGGTTTCGTACCCTACCATAATCTCTTCATTTGTTCTCCGCTATTAGTGACTTTGGAGTGACTCTTTGTTGCATGTTGAGGGATAGTTATATGATCCAATTATGTTATTATTGTTGAGAGAACTTGCACTAGCGAAAGTATGAACCCTAGGCCTTGTTTCAACACATTGCAATACCGTTTACGCTCACTTTTATCATTCGTTACCATGCTGTTTTTATTATTTCAGATTACAAATACCTTTATGTACTATCCATATACCACTTGTTTCACCATCTCTTCGCCGAACTAGTGCACCTATACAATTTACCATTGTATTGGGTATGTTGGGGACACAAGAGACTCTTTCTTATTTGGTTGCAGGGTTGCTTTAGAGAGACCATCTTCATCCTACGCCTCCCACGGATTGATAAACCTTAGGTCATCCACTTGAGGGAAATTTTCTACTTTCCTACAAACCTCTGCACTTGGAGACCCAACAACGTCTACAAGAAGAAGGTTGTGTAGTAGACATCAATCATCCATGCTAGTTTATTCCATTTTTATGCTTTCTTCTTGTGTGTTTGATAAACCTTAAGAAAAACCAAAAAAATTAGTTGTAGCTTTTAGCTAGCTTTAATTTCTATGCCTATAGTAGTAATTAAAAAGAAAACCCAGAAAGATTTCGTGTTCTTCTTTTGCTTGTTGGGAGCTTTCCCGTGTAAATAGTTTTATTTATTTTCTTTTCTTTGGGGGTCGATAGGAGAAGACCATAATTAAATTGTTAAAGTGGCTCTTATATGCGTTATTGTTGATCTCACAGAAGAGTCCATATTGCCTTGTCTTCTCCTGTTTATTGAATGCTTGCAGATTCCAGCTTAGTCCAATGCACGTGCAATGTTATTACTATTCACATCATTCAGTTGTGTAAGTGAAAGGCAATTATGACAATATATGATGGACTGATTGAGATGGGAGAAGCTGGTATGAACTCGACCTCTCTTGTTTTTGTAAATATGATTAGTTCGTCGTTCCTGATTCAGACTATTATGAATAAACATGTTTGCAATGACAATTAGAGATTATAGTTGCTTATGCCATGCTTAATTAGCTAGGAGCTTATAATGGTTTACCTTGCGTGCCAACATGCTATTAAAATGGTTGTGATGTGGTGTGATAGGGTGGTATCCTCTTTTGAACGATTCGAGTGGCTTGACTTGGCCCATGTTCACGCATGTAGTTGAAACAAAATCAACATAGCCTCTACGATATTTATGTTCATGGTGCATTTTATCCTACTCATGCTTGCATTCGATGTTGATTAATTTTAATGCATGTTCATGACTATTGTCGCTCTCTAGCTGGTCGCTTCCCAGTCTTTTTATAGCCTTCACCTGTACTAAGCGGGAATACTGCTTGTGCATCCAATTCCATAAACCCCAAAGTTGTTCCATATGAGTCCACCATACCTACCTATATACGGTATCTACCTGCCGTTCCAAGTAAATTTGTATGTGCCAAACTCTAAACCTTCAAATAAACATCCTGTTTTGTATGCTCGAATAGCTCATGTGTCAACTAGGGTTGTCCATATCTTCCATGTTAGGCGGGTTATTCTCAAGAGGAGTGGACTCCGCTCCTCACTCACGAGAAAATGGCTGGTCACCGGGATGCCCAGTCCCATGCTTTATGCAAATCAAATCAAAATAATTGCAAACAAAACTCCCCCGAGACTATTGTTAGTTGGAGGACTCGTTGTTTCAAGCAAGCCATGGATTGATGCTTGTTGGTGGAGGAGGAGTATAAACTTTACCATTCTGTTTGGGAACCGCCTGTAATGTGTGTAGCATGGAAGATATCGCCATCTCTTGGTTGTTATGTTGACAATGAAAGTATACCGCTCAAAACATTATTCACCTCTATTTCAAAACCGAGCTCTGGCACCTCTACAAATCCCTGCTTCCCTCTGCGAAGGGCCTATCTATTTACTTTTATGTTGAGTCATCATCCTCTTATTAAAAAGCACCAGTTGGAGAGCACCACTGTCATTTGCACTCATTACTGTTAGTTTACATTGAGTATGACTTGACTGGATCTCTTTTACACTGAATTACAATGTCTAGTCAGTCCTTGATCTTTAAAGGTGCTCTGCATTTATGTTTTGCGGTCTCAGAAAGGGCTAGCGAGATACCATCTTGTTATATCATATTATGATTGTTTTGAGAAAGTGTTGTCATCCGAGATTTATTATTATTGCTCACTAGTTGATTATGCTATTGATATGAGTAAACATGAGACCTAAGATTTATTGTGAATATGGTTAGTTCATAATCTTTGCTGAAAACTTGAATGCTAGCTTTACATATTTAGAACAACAAGAGCAAACAGAGTTTGTAAAAAAATTTCTTTATCACTTTTCAGTTTGTCAACTGAACTGCTTGAGGACAAGCAAAGGTTTAAGCTTGGGGCAGTTGATATGTCTCCATCTTATCTACTTTTGCAAACACTTTTGCCCTTGTTTTGGACTCTAACTTGCATGATTTGAATGGAACTAACCCAGACTGACGCTGTTTTCAGCAGAATTACCATGGTGTTATTTATGTGTAGAAACAAAAGTTCTTGGAATGACCTGAAACTCCACGGTGATTATTTTTGGAAATAATAAAAATACTAGCAAAGAATCAAGGCCAGGGGGCCACACCCTAGCCACGAGGGTGGGGGCGCGCCTGCCCCCTGGGCGCGCCCCCTACCTCGTGGGCCCCCTGGAGCTCCACCAACCTCAACTCCAACTCCATATATTCGTGTTCAGCGAGAAAAAATAAAGAAGAAGGATTCATCGTGTTTTACGATATAGAGCCTCCACCAAGCCCTAAACTCTCTCGGGAGGGCTGATCTGGAGTCTGTTCGGGGCTCCGGAGAGGGGAATCCGTTGCTGTCGTCATCATCAACCATCCTTCATCACCAATTTCATGATGCTTACCGCCGTGCGTGAGTAATTCCATCGTAGGCTTGCTGGACGGTGATGGGTTGGATGAGATTTATCATGTAATCGAGTTAGTTTTGTTAGGGTTTGATCCCTAGTATCCACTATGTTCTAAGATTGATGTTGCTATGACTTTGCTATGCTTAATGCTTGTCACTAGGGCCCGAGTGCCATGATTTCAGATCGGAACCTATTATGTTTTCATAAATATATGTGAGTTCTTGATCCTATCTTGCAAGTCTATAGTCACCTACTATGTGTTATGATCCAGCAACCTTGAAGTGACAATAATCGGGACCACTCCCGATGATGACCATAGTTTGAGGGGTTCATGTATTCACTATGTGTTAATGCTTTGGTCTGATACTCTATTAAAAAGAGGCCTTAATATCCCTTAGTTTCTGCTAGGACCCCACTGCCACGGGAGGGTAGGACAAAAGATGTCATGCAAGTTCTTTTCCATAAGCACGTATGACTATATTCGGAATACATGCCTACATTACATTGATGAATTGGAGCTAGTTCTATGTCACCCTATGTTATGACTGTTACATGATGAACCGCAACCGGCATAATTCTCCATCACCGATCCATTGCCTACGAGCTTTTCATATATTGTTCTTCGCTTATTTACTTTTCCGTTGCTATTGTTATCATCACTACAAAACACCAAAAATATTACTTTTGCTATTGTTACCTTTTGCTACCGTTACCACTACTACCATATTACTCTGCTACTAAAAAATTTGCTGCAGATACTAAATTTCTAGGTGTGGTTGAATTGACAACTCAGCTGCTAATACTTGAGAACATTCTTTGGCTCCCTTTTGTCGAATCAACAAATTTGGGTTGAATACTCTACCCTTGAAAACTGTTGGGATCCCCTATACTTGTGGGTTATCAGCCTCCCTAATACAAGAGGAGGCGTTCCAGTCCAATCCGGCGCGCGCCGCTCAGTCGCTGATGTCAAGAAGGCTTCGGCTGATACCACAACGTCGAGTGTCCATAACTGTTCGCGCGTAGTTGGTTAGTGCGTATAGTCTAGTGGCCAGACTTAGATCAAATACGAAGATCCCATTAAGTGTGTTATTTTGAAGTAACTATGGACGCCGAGCAAGGCCAGGCCCACCTCTCTCCTAGGTGGTCTCAACCTGCCCTGTCACTCCACCATAAAGATCCACACAAAGGGCCGTCGGGAAAGTATGTCCTTTCAGCCCCCAATCCATGAATCACTCGCGGGTACTCTACTAGCCGACCCGACTTTAGTCACCACATGTATCATATATTATGTATCTATGTAATATACCCGTGATCACCTCCCGAGTGATCATGGCCCGATAGTATAGCATGACAGACGGACAAGAATGTAGGGCCACTGATGATAAACTAGCATCCTATACTAAGCATTTAGGAATGCATGTAAAGGTAACAACAATAGTAGCCAAGATAGGCTATGCATCAGAATAGGATTAACAGAAAGGAGTAACATGCTACACTACTCTAATGCAAGCAGTAGAGAGAAGAATAGGCGATATCGGGTTGATCAAGGGGGGGGGGGGCTTGCCTGGTTGCTCTGGCAAGGAGGGGTCGTTCACACCGTAGTCGTACTCGGTAGCAGCGGTGCCGGTCTCGGTGTATAACGAGAGAAGAGGGGGAGGAAACAATAAATATAATGCATACATAAGCATGACGATGCATGACATGACAATGAGCGTTGCTATGTGGGCCCTAACGCGGTAGTAGGTGGTACCGGCGAAGGAGGGAAACATCCGGGAAAGTATTCCAGGTGTTTCGCGTTTTTGGACAGACAGACGGAGGTAAAATGTTGCACGTTCGCTATGCTAGGGACGCGTGGCTGACAAACGGACAACGAATTCGGATTCATCTCGTCGTTCTCAGCAATTTTCATGTACAAAGTATTTTCATCCGAGCTATGGATTATTTTCTATGATTTTCTAAAGATTATAAACATTTCTGGAATTTATTCATTTATTTCAAATCAGCATTATCCAGAACAATGTGTGGTGACGTCCGCATGACGTAGAGGTGACGTCAGTGGTCAACAGTCCGCTAACCAGAGTCGAACCGGACCGGTGGGTCCAATGGGACCCACCTGTCATAGACTAATACTAACTAAACAAGTTTAATTAGTTTAGTTAATTGATTAGGTTAATTAAACACAATAAATTAAGTTAATTAATTAATTTATATTTGTATTTATTATTTATTATTTTTAATTCCTTTTTATCCTTTTTGAACGTTCTAGGGGGTGGGCCCCTTTGTCATAGGCCCCTGGGGCCTAGCGGGCGAAACTGACAGTGGTTACGGGCGTGCGGGTGCGCGCCCGAGTCCACCCAGGAAGGGGACCCAGGCCAGGGGGCACGGCCACGGCGGAGGGCACCGGTTGTGGCGGAACAACATGGGGCCGGCGGGGTGAAGGAGACGCGTGGTGGCGTGTGCGAGCTATAGCGGTGGAGGTGGTGGCGGGTGAGGGAGTCCTGGATTCAAGGGTCCGAACTATGTAACATGGGCCAGACTAATGGGCTACGAAGATACAAGACAGAAGACCTCTCCCGTGTCCGGAGGGGACTCTCCTTTGCGTGGATGGCAAGCTTGGCATTCGGATATGTAGATTCCTTCCTTTGTAAACCGACTCTGTACAACCCTAGGCTCCTCCGTTGTCTATATAAATCGGAGGGTGTAGTCCGTAGAGGCAGACACAATCATACAAGTTAGACTTCTAGGGTTTAGCCACAACAATCTCGTGGTAGATCAACTCTTGTAATCCTCATACTCGTCAATACCAATCAAGCAAGATCTCGAGTAGGGGGTCACGAACTGTGCGTATAAGGTCACAAACTCGTTCGTGACCCCCTACTTGATCTTCCAAGGATTCACGACCCCAACCTCCGCTCTGGCCTTAGAGCCGGAGCGCGTCGCCAGGTCCGAAGACGGGATTTCTAAACCCGCCGGACTATCTGTGGCTACTAAGCCCAGTATGAGAGAGCCGGAGGAAACAGTGTCGCTGGCAACCATCACAAAGCCAGACTCTTCCCTGACACTGGCTCTAAACTCTCGGAGTCAGCATCGTATGAGCTCGGCCGAGGAATCCCCTTCCCGCCGTACTCCACGGATTCTCTCCTCCCTGGCCAAATCTCGCCTTTAAGCGAGGCTCTGGACTTGATGCGAACCCTCGTCATTACGAAGGAGCAACGTGTGAACTACGCCCAGCCCGGACTAGGGGCTGAGAACAGGGAATTTTATGTCCCACCCACCTCCCACTTCATCGCCACTGTCGAGGACTTAACTGACATGCTCGATTACGGCTCCGAAGACATCGACGATATGGACGACGATGCCGGAGAAGAGCAGGCCCAAAACCCGCCGTTTACCGGACGCTGGATGGCCATCTCTTCATATGACGTGTACATGGTGGATACACTCAAGGAGGGTGACGGCGATAATGAGAAAAATCCAATAGAGGATAAACCTCCCGGAATACAACGAAAACGCCGACTGCGCCGCTCTAAATCACGCCGCAGCAAACATAGCAATACTGGCACGAGAGACAACAATACTCCAGACGATGCTGAAGACCAAGAAAACCCCGTCGAGCAAAACTCTGAACAAGACGGTCAGGAGGATTGGCTAGTTAGCCCTGATGAATAGGCCGCAAACGAAGACTCGGAGGACGGTAATTACCTTGCATTCTCCGAGGATGAGGTGAGCCTCGGCGACGAAGACTTTATCGTGCCTGAGGAACCTCTCGAGCAGGAGCGCTTTAAGCAATGGCTAATAGCCACTGCAAGGAGTCTGAAAAAGAAGCATCGGCAACTTCAAGCTGGTCAAGGTCTACTCAACGACAGATGGACTAATGTCCTGGCAGCCTAGGAATACGGCCTCGAGCGCCCAATCAAAAGTTACCCGAAGCGTAAACTGCTACCCCAATTTGACGACGAGGCCCTCGAGCCCACGCCATCAGCGCGTAATGCGGCTGACCGATCACCTCGTGGCTGGGACAAAATGGCAACTAAAGCCGAACACCAACCCATACTACCTCGCCGTAAAGGTAGAGACATAACAGCTCGGGGACACACATATGACCTGCGGCAGGACCTGAAGAATAGAGCAGGTCCGACCAGGTCGATCTATACATCGTGGCAGCGTGCCCCGACGCACGACGATGGCTATCAAGCCAAACATGACAAGCATAATCACGCTTGGGCCGGAAGCCGCAGACGGACTCCATTCGAACTACGTCACGACTTGGCCCGATATAGAGGCGCCGCACACCCCCTCTGCTTTACTGATGAAGTAATGGAGCATGAATTCCCAGAAGGGTTCAAACCTATGAATATCGAATTGTATGATGGAACAACAGATCCCGCTATGTGGATTGAGGATTTTCTTCTCCATATTCATATGGCTCGCGGTGATGATCTTCATGCCATCAAATATCTCCCACTAAAATTAAAGGGACCAGCCTGGCACTGGTTAAACAGCCTCCCAGAAAACTCTATTGGCACCTGGGAAGACCTGGAAGACGCCTTTCGCGACAACTTCCAAGGTACATATGTCCGGCCTCCGGATGCCGATGACCTCAGTCACATCATCTAGCAGCCCGGAGATTCTGCCAGGAAGCTATGGACTAGGTTCTTAATTAAAAAGAACCAAATCATCGACTGTCCGGACGTTGAAGCCCTAGCGGCTTTCAAACATAGTGTACGAGATGAATGGCTCGCCCGTCACCTCGGCCAAGAAAAACCAAAGTCTATGGCAGCTCTTACCTCACTGATGACCCGCTTCTGTGCGGGAGAAGACAGTCGGTTGGCCCGCCAAAACAATAGCACCAACGATCCTGGCACCTCCGAGGTCAGGGACGGCAATGGCAAGCCTCGATGCAATAAAAAAAGCATCGAAACAATAATGTAGGAACCCAAGACACGGCGGTCAACACCGGATTCAGTGGTTCCAAATCCAGTCAACGGAAGAAGCCATTCGAGGCAAACAAAGATGGCCCATCCAGTTAGACATGATACTGGATCGGCCCTGCCAAATTCATGGCAACCTTGACAAACCCGCCAACCATACCAACAGAAATTGTTGGGTTTTCAAACAAGCAGGCAAGCTCAACGCCGAACCCAAAGGGAAGGGGCCGCCTAGTGATAGCGAAGACGAGGAGACTCGTCAGCCAAACACCGAGGGACAAAAGCAATTTCCCCCGAAGTAAAAACAGTAAACATGATATCTGTGACGCATATCCCTACGAGGGAGCGCAAGCGCGTACCATGAGATGATTATGCCATAAAGCTGGTCATACCAAAATTTAACCCATGGGCAGCCTGTCCGATCACTTTTGATTGCAATGAACACCCAACAGGTATCCGTCACAAGGGTTCGGCAGCTTTGGTCCTCGACCCAATCATTGATGGATTCCATCTGACACGAGTCCTTTTGGACGGCGGCAGTAGCCTTAATTTGCTCTATCAAGACACTGTTCGCAAAATGGGCATTGATCCCTCAAGGATCAAGCCCACCACAACCGCCTTGAAAGGTGTAATACCTGGCAAAGAAGCTCACTGTACGGGCTCAATCTCGTTGGAAGCCGTCTTCGGTTCGCCGGACAAGTCCCGAAGCGAAGCATTGATCTTCAATATTGTTCTGTTTTGCTATGGATACCATGCACTGCTTGGGCGGACAGAGTTCGCTCATTTCAATGCGGTCCCACACTATGCCTATCTACAGCTTAAGATGCCCGGTCCATGCGGTGTCATAATGATCAATGGAAACACGGAACACCTCCTCCGTTCCGAGGAGTATACCACGACCATCACAGCCGAAGTACAAAGCGGACTCGTTAAACCACATAACTTATCGGCCATTAAGCCACCGGCCTCTACTGCACAAGACCGTTCAATTTTCGAGCTGGATTAGCAGTTCCACATCCGTCGTTCGCCGCATATGCCCGTGAAGTTCGCATCGCGCATGCATAATTATGCACTTAAAATACCTTGGTCGTCGGCGGAGGCACAATGCAGACAGACCTACAACACGGTTTGTCCTCCTACAACTTTTCTCCCTTTTTAAATTATTTCTTATCTTTTGTCACAAATGAATCAAAACCTGCTTGTCCTATGGACCTGCAAGGACTCTTTCGGAGCCCAGTCTCATCCAGGCAACCAAAGATTGCTCCTTTTAAGGAATCCTCTTCGCTGACAAAGGCAGCGCAGACGTGCGGCAGGAGGTCCAAAAGATTTTTGTAGACCAAACACTCTATTTAAAACCTGGATATAGCCTTTTTCCTCAGCCTTCGACCCCTGGCATGTAAAATGACCCAGGTAGAGGTGTTATAATCTGTAAGACTGCGCTCGACGTATCAATCAGATTCCAGTGGACATAATCCATCTCCAGTACTTATTTTTTCATAGAACTGTATTTTACCTTTTTGGTGGTTTCACATATACACCTCGGCACTAATCGCCAGGGGCTCGAAACGGCAACATATTAAATTGCCAGCAAGTCTGAACAGCTCTACAGCATACTTCGGCATCACGAGTTTTGGCATTATATGTGTAACACCCTCGATGCGACTATATCTCTCACGTGTCGAGGCACGACTTAGAGGCATAATCGCATTGAAGGCATATGTCGCAAGTTAGGCAATCTTCACAACATCCCATGTAATATAAATAATAAAGGGGAGATAACATAGTTGGCTTACACTCGCCACGTCAAACAAGTACATAAATAACATTACATCATCCAAATACTAATGGTCCGACTATGGCGCCAAAATAAGAGAGAACCCAACATGTGACACGGTCCCAATCACCCCCAACCAGGCACCACTACTGATCATCGGGAAAAGAAACATAGTAACGCTGAGAGTCTTCGTCGAACTCCCACTTGAGCTCATACGCGTCTGCTGGAGCGGAATCATCAGGCCCTGCATCTGGTGTAATAGTAATCTGTGAGCCACAGGGACTCAGCAATCTCACACCCTCGCGATCAAGACTATTTAAGCTTATAGGTAAGGCAAGGTAAATATATGTGGAGCTGCAGCCAGTGACTAGCAAATATGGTGGCTAACTTATTCACAAAAGAGAGCGAGAAGAGGACGCAAAGCACGAGCGAGAAACTAGAGAGCAACCTGCGCAAACATTACTCCAACACCGTGTCCACTTCCCGGACTCCGCCGAGAAGAGGCCATCACGGTGACACACTCAGTTGATTCATTTTAATTAATTAAGGTTCAAGTTATCTACAACCGGACATTAACAAATTCCCATCTGCCCATAACCGCGGGCACGGCTTTCGAAAGTTCAAATCCCTGCAGGGGAGTCCCAACTTAGCCTATGACAAGCTCTCATGGTCAACAAAGGAATAGACCTCCTCCCAAGACGTTCCGATCAGACTCGGTATCTCGGTTATTCAAGACACTTCGACAGGTTAAAACAAGACCAGCAACACCGCCCGAATGTGCCAACAAATCCCGATAGGAGCTGCACATATCTCTTTCTTAGGGCACACTCAAATTGTCCAAACTTCCAGTAGGCCAGCCCAGAGTTGCCCCTGGTAGCCACCGGTGGCTGACGGTTTGGACCAACACTCAGAGGAGCACTGGCCCGGGGGGGTTAAAATAATGATGACCCTTGAGTCTGCAGAACCCAAGGGAAAGAAAAGGCTAGGTGGCAAATGGTAAAACCAAGGTTGGGCATTGCTGGAAAAGCTTTAAAGAAGGCGAACTATCAAGGGGTTCCCATTATAACCCAACCACGTAAGGAATGCGAAATCCGGGAACATAACACCGATATGACGGAAACTAGGGCGGCAAGAGTGAAACAAAACACTGGGCGAGAGGCCGAGCCTTCCACCCTTTACCAAGTATATAGATGCATTAAGATAACATAGCTATATAATGATATCCCAACAAGTAAATAAATGTTCCAACAAGGAACGGCCTTCAAACTTCACCTGCAACTAGCAACGCTATAAGAGGGGCTGAGCAAAGCGGTAACATAGCCAATCAACGGGTTGCTAGGACAAGGTAGGTTAGAGGTTTGCCATGGCAATTTGGGAGGCTTGAAAGCAAGTGGTAGGCATCGTAGCATTGGCATAGCAAAAGAGCGAGCAAAACTAGCATAGCAAAGATAGTAGTGATTTCGAGGGTATGATCATCTTGCCTGCACAGTTGTCAGAGTTGACTGAATCCTCGAAAGCAAACTCAACGGGCTCCTCGTTAGCGAACTCGTCTCCCGGCTCTACCCAAACAAGACAAACAAGCAACAAGGACACCATCAACCACGTGCAAGGATCAAGCAATATGATGCAATGATGATATGCTATGCGGGATGCGATGCGGGATGCAAAACGCAAGATATGACAGGAAATACAAGAACCTGGCCTCAACTTGGAAATCCAAGTATCCCACTGGAAATATGAGATAAAATCGCTTGAAAACGATATAAAGAAAGCCGGAATCGGAGTTACAGTTTGGAAATGGCAAGTGATTCAAATATGACACCGGTCTGCGATTTACAGCAAGTAGGCATCTAAATGCAATGAGATGAACATGCTACAGCACCCAAAAAATATGAAAAATACATGGCAGGGATGCATTCAAGATGCTTAACAAAAGTCTAGCACTAAGCTACGGCCAATTCATCCATTAACAGGTTCAAACAAGCATTGCAAAAATGCGTATGGCAAACAGATCTCAGACTTAGTGAAATTAACACTTGTCTGGAATTTCAGATCAGGTAGCTCTCTTCGGAGCAAAAAAACTACATGCTACAGGACCTGAACAGGGCAAAGTAAAACATGGCATGGAGATACTCAAATAGCTTAACAAAAGTCCCTTAGTGACCTTGAGCCAAAAGGGATCGGAAAATATACTAACAAGCACGTGAACATCGCAAAAACACAATCACTTTTCAGACCTAGTGAAAACTGGCACATGCTGAAACAGATATCAAGTAGGCATGTTCACGAGCTCCATGCACTCACTACGGTGCAAGTCATTACAAGACAAGTATACACCCATCAAGAATACACAAAATGCAAGCTAGACATGGCAAGAACAATAGCATAGCATGCACGGATCAACTACAACATCATCGGCAAAATTGCAAACAAGTTGACAATCTGCCCAGATTCACAAAGTAGCAAAAGTAGAGCTCGATTGACTCAAGCTAGGGTGCTCCATAATTGCAAACAAAGGCATGGATGGATAGAGAACTACAAGATTAATAAAACTCCCTTACTGATCATCCTCAAAAGAGGCACGGATCACTAGGAAACAACATGAACATATGGCCATATGAGATAAACAGATCAAGGACTTAGTGGAATTACTAAGTCCCTGAAAACAAAATTACTAAGTGCACCACTTTGCAAGCTTGCACTAGTAACCACACACATCACAAAAATACATGGGTTGCACCTCTGGAAAGATGACAAAACCCTTAACAAAAGATATGTAGAACATCAGGGCATATCATGCACACATTAATCATGTCAAAAATGACAAAAAGCTAAATAGAGCAGCAGATCCGACAAATAACTCAAGTAGCCCTCTTCTAACAGCATTTCGGGCATCAAGATGAAATCAAATGAAAATGATGCAATGGAATGAAATGATGTACTCTCTGAGATGAACATTTTGATATGCCATATGCATGAATCGGAGATGCAAAGTTACGGGGCTGCGAACAAGAGCACTTGGATCTGGAAATTCAAGGACTTAGACGAAAATTCAACCTCCCAGATCTAGGGTTTCGTGGCACGCAACCCGAGGCGGTGGCGCATGCACTATAGCAGCTCGCCGGAAATGGCGCGGTGGTGGCCGGATCTCGCCGGATCCGGGCCGGGCGGCGGCACGGCGCGGTGCGGGCGAGCAGCGGAGCGGCTCGGCGGCGGAGGGAGTCCAGCGGGCGGCCGACAACGGGGATGAAGGCTCCGGGCGGCGGCGCGGGTCAACGGGCCATGGGGGCCCCTCCCGGGCCTCCCGGGCCGGCGGCGGTGGTGAAGTGGGGCGGGCGGTGCGGCGAATGGCAACGCGCCATGTGGCGGTGGCGGGGCGGACGCTGTCCGGTCCGCTCCGGACACGTCCGGCGGCGGCGGTGGATGAATCTAGGGTTAGGGGGGAAGAGTGGAACCGCGAATATTTCGAGGGGGGCCTATTTGTAGGCATAGAGGGAGCTAGGAGAGTCCAAATGAGGTGCGGTTTGCGGCCACGCGATCGTGATCGAACGCTCTAGATGATGGAGAAGGCTTAGGTGGGTTTTGGGCCAAATTGGAGGGGTGTTGGGCTGCAACACACGCGAGGCCTTTTCGGTTCCTCGGTTAACCGTTGGAGTATCAAACGAAGACCAAATGGTACGAAACTTGACAGGCGGTCTACCGGTAGTAAACCAAGGCCGCTTGGCAAGTCTCGGTCCAATCCGGAAATCTTTAATCCCCACACACGAAAGAAAGCTAGAAATGACCACCGGAGGAGAACGAAGCGTCGGAATACAAAACGGACAACGGGGAAAATGCTCAAATGCATGAGACGAACACGTATGCAAATGCAATGCACATGATGACATGATATGAGATGCATGACAACGACAACAACACACGGAGACAAAGACCCGAACCCGAGAATATAAATTAACTTAACGCCGGAAACGGCAAGAGTTGGAGTACAAATTGGGAAAGTTACATCCGGGGTGCTACAATATGCATCAGCTCTGAATCATGTCTTTGGTCAATAGTTGGGTTGCCCGGCTCCTGTGCTTACTACCTTACGTTCAGCTCTATCGGCTAGGGTAGTAAAGGGAGAACTACTGCGATTGTGTTTCCGGTTCACCTGGTTAAGCACCTCACTAGAGAAAGCCAAAAACTGACTGTCATGATGCGACGAGAGCTGGTCAACCACTCAATGACTTATTAAAATCTTTTGCGATTTCTTCCGTATAACACGAAGGACCGTTTCCCGGTCACCTATGTAGCGCAGCCGTATTCGGATAACCGCGTACATACAAGGGGCTATATCGTAGACCCACCATCAAACTCCTATGGCTAAGTGAAGGTGTTAAAGCCCTATAGTTCGATTGCCTAGTTCGCTGCACTGACACCTCCTTCATGGACCAAGACATTGGGTCAAGTCTAGTCAGCTGCTATTCCGAACACCCCCGCATTATATGCGAAGGGGCTGAAGCCGACGACTGGCAAACCTTCAGATTATAAAAAACGGCCGCACATGAGGAAATGCCTTTCAGGCAAAAGGCATAAATATAACATAGCCTTAATATATCATAATATTGTTATCACAATTCCGATACATTCACTCGAACATAATACTCTTCGAGAACTGACCCCCTATCAAGCGGGCACCCTCTAGGACATCTTCAAAATAGTGCTCTGACGTGCGATGGTCCTTGCCCTCGGGTGGACTGTTTGCTGCAACATCGGCGACATTCATTTTCGCCCAGTATGTCTTGGTGCGGGCAAACACCAGTGCACCTTCAATGCACGCTGACTATTTTACGGCGTCGATACGCGGCACCGCATCAACAAGTCGCTACACGAAACCGAAATAACTGTTCGGAATTGGCTCAGCTGGTCACAGCCGGACCACGACTTCCTTCATGGAAGCTCCGGATACCTTGTGGAGCTCGGCCCACTGGGCCATTTGTTCGTTCAGCAACACACGCTTTGGCACATTGAACTGTGACCAGAAGAGCTTCTCCACTGCATGTCCGTCTTGCGCTTGATAAAACTATGCCGCATTGGCGACACTCTTCGGCAGGTCCAAGAATGATTCTGGAGAACTCCACAATTGATCAAGCAGGGCATACTTCGGGTCGCAGAATTTAGTCTGTAATAGAAAGGGCTTACCAGCCGCTATCTCCCCATCTTGCTAGATCTCCTCCCGAGCCGCTCTAGACTCGGACCGTGCCTCTCGCGCCTCTTGTAAAGACTTGTTGAGTTCGGATGCCTTGGATTTGTTATCCTTCTCGAGTGATTCGCATTGGCTTGTGGCATCCTTCAGCTCTCGTGCTATGGTAGATATTCTCTCCTCGCACTGGCGCCGAGCGGCTTGTTCGGCCTTTAACTCAGCAGCTGCCTTCTTGATAACCGCATTGCTCACTCTGGCTTGCTCCTTGGCCCGGGCAAGTTCAGCCCGAAGGGTCTCAACTGCAGCAGCACCATCTGTAATTATGCATGTCCCAGTATAGAATTTTCAGCTTCGTGCTAATATTAGTATACATGCATAAGACGACGGCCCCAAAACATACCTTGTGCCTCATCGAGCCGCTTGTTGATAAGAGTAATGTCCTCATCCGCTGACTCAAGTTTTTGCTTTAAATCTGCAACTTCCGCAGCATGGGCAGTCGTCGTTAACATACCAGCCTATTTTCAAATTAATCATGATATTTCTTGAGCATACCTTTTTGATCCTCTGATCACCTCCCTATGGAGGCCGACCAGAGTCTCAGGGGCTACTACCTATACACAGGCACATTCTGCATGTAAAGAGCGGTTAAGATATTACATTACATACCTCAAAGCCTCTTAGCAGGCCCGTGAAGGCTTCATTCAATCCGTTTATTGTGGACAAAATCCTCTCAACTACCATACCCATTAAGGTACGATGTTCCTCTAAGATGGACGCATTCTGCAACATGCCCATTAATGTATCCGGCGTCTCCGGACTCCTGGAAGCAGCTGCAGGAGTACGTACTCCCTTCGAAGGGATATGTTCACTCGACCCTAGAGTCGTCTTCGGCTGTAAACCGGATAGTCCGGGGCCTTTATTGTTGGTCCCCGTAGGGGTTGCACACCCCGGACCCTGGACGACCGAAGTATCACCTTCGGGCGGTGTCTTCACTACCCCTCGCGCCACTTGATGATCGGGGGAGACCCTTCGGGATGACACCTTGAAGTCGTCCGCCCTAAGGGGCGAGGAAGCATGTGGAGGCGTCTTGCTTTCCATAATCTCCGGAAGCAGGCACTACAAAAAAAAGGCACATCCGTGACATTTTGGGCTGAATGAATTTTTTTTCTGTCATACATATGACACTTCTATGGCAGTAACTGTGACAAGACCTGGTATCATCATAGATGTGGTGAGCTCCTACTTCTATGACAAAAAATCATGACAAAAAATGGACTTTTCGTCCTGGGCAGGCCGGAGACGCAGCTGCATGACATTCTTTGGGCCATCCATGACGGAAAAAACCGTGGTAGAAGCGAGGGGGAGGAAAATTTTGGGGAGTTCCCGGTTACGGTGGGAGGTCGGGGGCTGAGCGATGCGCGTTTCTCTCGTACACGTACGCGCGTGTGTGCGAGGCGTTGGCTCTAACTGAACCCGAGTGAGGCGTTGGGCTCTAACTGAACCCGAGCGATTGCATTGCAGGCTACACGTTACTAAACCCGAGCAATCGATCGATGGCTGTTAACTGAACCCGATCGAGCGATTCCTTCGCTACTGCTGCTAACTGAAGCCGATCGATGGGA